>NC_000076.6:68704249-68829249 GCF_000001635.26 Mus musculus | reverse complement strand
CTATCTTTTACTTGATTCTTTTTATCTTTAAGACTTTCGTTTTTAGTTTTCTAGTTGAATTATTGGACTTTTCAATTTCTTTTTCATTTCAGCTTGAGTCCTTTTAAGTGTTTCTATCTTTTTATTGGATTCCATTTTCAATTCCTAAATTGTTTTTATCATTCACATCAGTTTTATGTTTCTTCTTGGGCACCACTTAAGCATTTATTCTTCTTAAATTCTTTCTCTTTAATCTTATTGAGTCGTTCTTTATGTCTTCTTTAAACTGCTTGAATTCGTTGATAAAGTTTATGATTATTCTTTTAAAATATGTGCTCTGGGCTTCATCCAGAAAGTTCTCATTGGAAAACATTGCTATAAGACTTGTAGCCTGACTGGTAAATTTTAGATAGAAGATACTTGCTTCATCTTTCATATTGTTGGTAGTTTTCCTATGATATCTAGGCTCGCAGACTTCTTTTGTTAGTTGTATGTCTAATATAGAAAGAGCATGTCAGAGCAGAAGAGTGGGTATGCAGACTGATTGGGTCTAGAGGCTGGTAATTGCATTGCTGGAATGAACTAGGTAGACTAAGGGAACTGGGTTGGCATATAGGATTGTTTCCTGGTCTAAGCCTGTGTTCTGTAGGATAGGACGAGGCAGGAAGGTTGGATCTGATGTGGGAGAGTTCTGTGAGTTGGGTTCAGGAATAAGTTCAGAGGTCAGATGCAGTATACACAAGGGAGGCCAAACTGGGTTGGATCATTGGATATGCAGTTCATGTTAGATCTGGCAGACTAGAAAGAAGATATGGGTGAGGAGTTCCAGGAGACTCACCAGGCTGGACCCTAGAGGAGGAATTGTGCAGTGTCCAACCTAACATATTTTAAATTTCATCTTCTGAGAACTGTGTGTTCATCTCATCAGCCTAGTTATCCATTAGGTTGCTTGATATTTTTGTGGTCTACTTCTTTGATCCTCCTGTAGAACCTAGATATTAATCATCTCTTGGATATAAATCTTTCAAAGACTTTCTCCCATCCTTTGGGCTTTCTCTATGTTCATTCAGTTGCTTCATTTTCTGCATGGAGTTTTTGAATTTCATGAGGTCCTCTTTTATTATTGGCCTTATGTTCTGATAATTTAGAATCTTATTGACAAAGTGCCAGCCTGTGCCTATATCCTGAAATTTTTTTTCCTATGTCTCCCATGACAGGCAGAGTTCTAGGTCTTATAATAGGGTTTAATCACTTGGAGATGATTGCTGTGCTGGATGCAATGTTAGTACAGATGGCCAACACATGTATGAAAAATGATCAGTTTCATTAGCCATGAGAAGAATATAAAAGAAAGCTATGACAAGGTTCCATCTTTTAAAAAAGCAACGAACAACAAATGCAGGTGAAAATGTGGACCAAAGGGATCAGTTATGCACTGCTGGTGGGACTGAAGATTGGTAGAACCACTGTAGAGATAAGTGAGTCACCTTCTCCCCTCCCCCAATATATCTACCGTGCAATCTAGGCAAATCACTCCTGTTAGTTACACAATGGACTCCTTGTTGACATTTCAGAGAAATATTTGTGTATTTCAACGTTCCCTGCTCATTGTAGTACTATTCATGTGGCTGTAAGGAAGCAATCCGGGCATCAAGAAAGAGGAAACTATGAACTAGATATAATGGAACTCTTTTCAGCCATAAGGAAGAAGGAAGTCAGATTGTTTGTGGGAGAATGAGTGAAACTGGAGGTAATCACAGTGAGTGACTTAAGACATCCCCAGAGAGGTAAATAAAATGTGTTTTCTTCTCACTTGTGGGTCCTGGATTTTATACAGACACAAAAATCACATGGATGCTTATGTGACCTGGATGTAAAAGTGGAACTGTCCATGAGACAAATAGGACTCACAGAAGTAGAGTGAGATGAAAGGAGATGTGGGGAATGGGGAGATGTGCTCCATAGAGGGGAGATGAGGGGGATGGGGAGATGTGCTCCATAGAAGGGAGATGAGGGGGATGGGGAGATGTGCTCAGTGTAGAATAAACCCAAGATGAGGGCTCAGAGTTTAAGAGTGTGCACTGCTCTTGTAGAAGACCCAGGTTCAGTTCCCAGGACTCACATTGGACATCTCAACACAGCCTACATGTGAACTTCAGAAGTATGGCACTCTTTTCTGGTCTCCATAAATGCCTACACACACACACACACACACACACACACACACACACACACACACGCATGCACAAATAATTGTTTAAAGAAAAATAATATATACAGTCGTAGAAACTAAAACACGCAAAGAATTTAATTTTTTGCAGAGTAAAATTCAGTTTTGGAGAGATTGTCAGTGAGCAGGGAACTGTGACATGTCCTAATATGAATATTCAGATTCTGTCCATTTAAGACAGATGAGCCTAAGAGAAAATATCTTCGCATAATTAAAAAAATGAAATCTCAGCCTATGCAGGAAATCGCTTATTTGTGTTATTTTTAATGTATATCTATATGTATTTATATGTATGGGCATACATGTCAGTCCATGTGTGTGCACACACAGACACATAGAGGCATACAAAAGCACACACACACATATATATGTATATATATAATTTATATTTATATATGGAGGCTGAAAGACAACTTTAGGCAGAGTTCCATGGGAGCTGCCTACATTTTTTTTTCTTTTTAAGGCAGAATCTTTAATGGGCTTGGAACTCACCAAACAGGCTCATCTGACTGGCTAACAACCCCCAGTAATTTGGCTGTCTCTATTTCCCCTGCAAGGAGACATGGATATTTTTACCTATTTTCTGTTAAAGCATACTTTCAACATCTTTGTCATAAAACACCAAATTAGGCTACAAGGTCAGAATGTTTGCAAACCAGGAGTCTCTGATGACTGAGGCAAAGTAAAACAAATGTTAAAGGGGAGTTAGGTGGATCTGCTACTAAATCAACCTAAAGAAGTCTCCTCTCCTCACTTACTCAGAGTTTAACTAAAAAGCTGTCATTTCAGAGGCCACGATGTTGAGCCATTAGCTTTCCTTAAGATGACACGTCTGATGTCTGATGTGTGGGTTATCATAACAATCGCCTAGGTTGTTTGGGAGAAACCCAAAGGTCACATATGCTAAATCTTTCATCAGAGCCTGCAGTAGTGACCAAAGCAGAACAACAGATGGTTTCTTATCATGCTGTCCCTTAGAGGCAGACTCCTCTAAGCTCTGTGTGTAGATACATTAACCACCACGTGAGAAATGCTTAGCCCAGGCATATGGGTTAATATGGGTTATTTCCTATCAGAAGGGGTAGTTTTCTTCTATGCTGTCTATATCTACATCTACAGCTCTATATCTGTATCTGCATCTAAATCATCTGTATCTATCTATATATCAATATCTATATATCTCTATCATCTATCTATATCATCTATCTATCTATCTATCTATCTATCTATCTATCTATCTATCTACCTACCTACCTACCTATCTAGTTGAGCACAGCTCATCCTTCTGTCGTCTCATAAGTCAGGTGTTTATACATCATGGTGAGTCTTATAGGGCTCAGAAGTTCCTAACCTGACTTTCCATTAACTCACTAAGTATAAGGCCAGCATGCTTATATGAAAAACGTAAAACATTTTGAAACCATGACCATGAATAATGGGCAATTACTATAATTTAGCTCCCCACAAAATGTGAAATAAAAGCCTGCCACTCCTTCCGTTGATAGATCCGTAGCCGGACTCTCACTTTGACAGGTATTAATTCTCTTCTGGCCTCAGTAGAGTAGACTTTGCTCTTCTGTTTTAATACATGGTTCAGTCTCACCTCTATGGTCCCATGCCACAAAATCTCACCATTTGGCATCGTTGCGATGGGATAACTCTATTACTAAGAGTCTCAGATTACCAAGAAATCAATTACAAAACTCACTGTTTCAGAGGAAAGTAAATAGGATTTTCTCTCTCTTTAACCAAACTCCCTCTCCCTGTAGGAATAATTTCTTCATAGCTTTGGCTGTCATGATTGTAAGTGTGGATGGTAACACCATAGAGTGCTGACTTCATTCTGACTTTTGTGCAGAGTAATATCTGCTTCCACATGCACTAATGCTGTTCAGGAGGTCCCATCTCTTCTTTTTTAAAAAATTTACAGTTATTTATTTAATAATTTTTTATTAATTCTTCGAGAATTTTAGGTAGAGTACTTCGATCATATTCATCACCTTCCCCACCTCCTCCCAGATCCTCCCAGATCCTCCACCACCCAAACAACTTCATGCTTCATGTTCTCTCTCTTTCTGACTCTGTCTCTTTCTGCCTGTGTCTGCGTCTGCGTCTGTCTCTGTCTCTCCCTCTTTCTCTTTCCATTGCGTTTCGTTTGTGAAGGTCGACAATTTCTGGGTATGGGGTCCTCTTTGGAGTGTGGTCCATATATTAAGTGTCATACCTTTTTTTTAAAGCTCTTATTTTTCCTCTCCCAGTAGCAGCAATAAGTCCTCAGAAAGTCCTCAGCTAGGGGTGGGACTTCACACCTGTCTCTTCTCCATCATGTTGTGGTTTTGTCTTGTCTGAGTTCTGTGCTGGATTCTTTGTAAGCTGTCACAACGACTGTGAGTTATTATGTGTTCATACCATTATGTCACAATCCCCTAAAAGCATCCATCCTTACAATCTTTTTGGCTCCTCTTCTGAGCCTTGGCTTCTCTTCTGGAACTTGAGGTGAGGGAATCACTCATAATGTAAATCACGAAGTCATTTAACTGAAACAGAAAGGTCACAAGACCTTGCTCAGTGGTGGCTCTTGATTCCACACATCTATGCATGGTAGTACATAAGCAAGAACCATTTTTAAAAAATAGAAATAGCTCCTTCCAAAACTCACATTGGATTAATTCCCACTGTGAGGTGTTAAAAGTGGAAAATAATCTATGGTGTCCAGTGAATTACACTGTGTTATTTGCCATATGAGTTGGTCTCAGACATACACTATACAGATGCTCAGTGCTCAATGTAATTATCCTTTGATTTCCTACAGCTGTTCATCTCACTCTGGAACAGCCATTTCTGCAGCAAAAACAAAATGAGATACTCAACACCCCCAAACTTTGGCAATTACAGTATCTATGAGCTTTTTAGTTGACAATAATTGTCTCTCAGTTTGAACTGTCTCTTGTCAAAATTACTAAGCTCCTATGAGCTCCATTTCCTTCCTTTCCCAAACAGCTAATGCTCTCAATGCTCGCCACGGTAGTTGGAGAGGAGGATCCAGGTTCCTCATTTTTGTGCTCCATGTCTGAAACACTCATAGCTTGTCAGGGTTGATGTTAAGTATGGAACTGCTCACTCAGTGGAATTCAACTCCTTCTTCTTTGTCATACTTAAACCTTGGTGAGGATTCCACTGCAGAGTTCCCAGTCATTCTGGTGACTTGGTGCTAGTCAGCTTTTCCTCACTGGGGCAAATCCTTTAATCAGCTTATAAGGAGAAAAGCTTTCCTTTGGTTCGCCCATTTCACCATGTTGACATGTTTAGTTGAGCATGGCTCTGAGCCTCTGATTCACATCATTGTGGGGTCATATGCTGGACCAAACCTGACCATAAGGCAGAGAGAAAGAGGGATATACCTGGATCTCACAAACTCCTTCACACATCCCCAGTGACCTAAGCTCCTTCACAAAGACACAGCTCTTAAAATACCCACCACTTTCCAAGGTTGTCACAGCAGGAAGGAAGCCTTTAACCTAGAAAACTTTGGGAGACACTCAGCATCCAAATTGTGGCAAATTAAATGATTCTGTTTCTGGTTTTATCATTATTTTTGGTAAAATAGACATGATAAAAATTACTGTGTATCCCATTTTAAATATGCAATAAATGACAAATAGTTTCACAGTGTTTTACAGTTTTACAACCACCGTCTCTTGAGTACCACATCTTTCTATCACAACGGGAAGATGTCATATTACTAACTAGTAACCATGCCTCATTTCTTTCTTCTTGACAACTACCAATGCATTTCTGAATCTACAAATTTCCCTACTCTGAACATTACCTATAAATGCAATATATGATCTTTAGTGTCTGTCTTCTTTCACTAAACATGTTTTCTACAATAATATGTACCAGTGCATAAACTTTTTTTAATGAATGAAGAATAGTCCATTGTACACTTATTTTAGGCATTATCTATTTATGTCTTGATGGGAATGTGACTTGCCTTCATTCTTTGGCTATCATAAATAGAAGTTGTACAAATTTTATATGTATGTGTGTTCGATCATTTTCCTTATGTTCACTTTTCCACCCATGGGGAAAGGGTCAGAATAGGTCTTCCACTGCAAGAAAATGTGTAGCTATATTTTTTATCTTCATGGAAATCTCAAGATGCAATGGATGATCTTGGTCTTGAGAAAATCACCTTTGTGATCCTCCTTCTACTGTGATGTCACAGTAGTTCCAATCTGGCACCCAACTCTTAGAGGATTCCTTGAGTGTGCTCCTCCCTTCTCCCCAGGGACTGTTGGCCACCAGCCCATGAGAACAAAGGAAACAGAGTTGAAGGCCAGGGTTCTGATTGCCCATGAGTACAACAGAAATGACTACCAGGATAAGCTTCAAAGAAGCAGCTCAATGTTCATTGAGATGAATCAAGGGCTATATAGATTTTGGGGAAGGGGGTAGGAATTTCAAGGGTAGGTATGTACTATTAGGTACAATTTAACGTAGCTTATTTGCATGGAGGGATATTCCAGGAATTCCAGGTGCTTGCTATTGGTTCTTATCAGGAAGGATAGAAAGGAAGCTGAACCTATAATCTAACCAAGACTAAGGGAAAGTCCACAGGTAGAGGGTCGGGGAGGGGGGTTGGCTCCCTAGATAAGGTCAGATAAGGAGAAGCCCTGCTGGTAAAGGGAGCCTGGCATTTTGTGCAGAGAGCTAGAGAGTTGTCTGGACAATGGTAGACTATGACCTTAGTTAACAGGGCCCAACACTTGAGAGATGTTAAACATCAGTCTTTGATAGAATCGTGAAGAAGTTGCTATTAATATGAGGGAAGTACTGCTGCAGCAACAGCATGGATGAACTTGCCAGCAAGAGTGAAGACAGGTAGGCAAAGAACAAATCTTCCTTATGCCAGATCCTTTTTCCCAGGCAGCCACCAGAAGGTGCTGCCCACATTTAGGATGTGTCTTCGTGCTTCAAATAACCCAGTCAAGAAAATCCCTTATGGGAGTGCCCTGCATCTTAGGTTTGAGTTAATTCTGAATGTTGTCAAGCTTACATAAAAGATTAGATTTCATTGATCCTTCACTGATGCTTCTGTTCACACCTCCTGGTGAGATACAGAGGACAGTCTGGTTTCATATACTCACTGGTCACATCTTTACAGCTGGAAGTCTTTCGTCATTTATTTTTTATTTTTTATTTTAATGATTTGTTTTCTACACTTTTGTTTAGCAAGTTCACTGTATATTTTATGTAATCGTTCTCAACCAGACTGCCCTTTGCAGATATAATCTGTTGCTCTGTAACTCTTAATTTTCATTCCCTTCACACTGTCTTCCCCAGAGTTTGCCCTTTGTCTGAAAGTCACATGTCAGGCAGGGTACAAAGAAGTAAGATCTAAAATGGAGTGGAGATGGCCATTTCAGATTTTAAATCTGTATTATATTTCTTTCATATCTAGAGGTAGCATAAGGGAAAAAACACACAATTTCCTAATTGAAAACAATAATAACTAATAGTAATCAAAGTGACTATACTGTGCTTAGTTTAGAAGGTTTTATAATGTAAGATAACTTGAATTCATTCTTTAAACATCTGGATAAGCGCTGTCTGTACAGTGGAGTCAACCTGTCCTCCATTCTGTTCTCCAAGTTACTTGCTCTTCCCAGATTTCATTCATGAAAATTCCTCCCATGTGACATGCATTGCTGTCACCATTCATTCGATTCCATTAACACCAGATCCCCAAGGCTGTGTTTTGACTCCTATCTTGTGGGGAGTTTGTATCCTCAGTGCTTGGGTCCCATCACTCTATGACCTGGCTGGCATCCCAAACCCTTGTTTAGAGAGATAAGACACCTGTCAGAACTACAGCACAAAACCATCAGCCATGCTGAAAGTTAAAACAGGTTGGTTAAAGCAAAATGAGGGAAGATGGATGTTGAGGGCTCCAGAGGGAGGAATTAAGGCACCAAAAGAAAGTGAACCTATGAAGAAGAAGTGATACTTCTGAAGTTTTTACTCACACCAACTTGATGGCAATCAACTATTGTTGTCATTAATTTTGTAAATAATGTTTGATTTTGGCTCCCCCCCCCCCAAAAAAGTGTAACCTCCAAGAGTACCAATTTTTTTCTTTTGTGTAATGCCTCAGTCCCTGACATCCTCCTAACAAAACATGATCCCTGGCACACCCATATGATGTGAAATAATTAAAAAGTTAAACACACTCTTTGGAGTGTGCATCTTGGAGGACAGGAACATCAGCTTCTGGGGGACACCATTGCAGGTCCTAGCATCCTCCATGGAAACCCTGAGAGCATGACTATGCAGTCTGATCCCTCTGACCATCAGCACTCTCTTCCACTGAGGGGATTGGATTTGCTGGAGATTTTCCACCATTATTGGTGTTATTTTACTACAATGGATGCTGGTTGTTGTTGTTGTTGTTGTTCTTATGTAAATGAAAAAGTTTCCTATCTTTTTTGCTTACCCGTGTATTTTAACAGCTGGAGGCTATGTCTTTCCTGAAGTGTGGTTTGAAAGACAACAGTTCCATCCATTTGCCTAGGAATTTCATAAATTCATTCTTTTTAATAGCTGAGTAGTACTCCATTGTGTAAATGTACCACATTTTCTGTATCTATTCCTCTGTTGAGGGGCATCTGGGTTATTTTCATCTTCTGGCTATTATCAATAAGGCTACAATGAACATAGTGGAGCATGTGTCCTTCTTACCAGTTGGAACATCTTCTGGATATATGCCCAGGAGAGGTATTGTGGGATCCTCTGGTAGTACTATGTCCAATTTTCTGAGGAACCGCCAGACTGATTTCCAGAGTGGTTATACAAGCTTGCAATCCCACCAATGATGGAGGAGTGTTCTTCTTTCTCCACATCCTCGCCAGCATCTGCTGTCACCTGAATTTTTGATCTTAGCCATTCTGTCTGGTGTGAGATGGAATTTCAGGATTGTTTTGATTTGCATTTCCCTGATGATTAAGGATGCTGAACATTTTTTCAGGTGCTTCTCAGCCATTCTGAGTGAGGTAACCCAATCACAAAAGAACTCACATGATATGTACTCACTGATAAGTGGATATTAGCCCAGAAACTTAGAATGCCCAAGATACAAGATACAATTTGCCAAAAAACACATGAAACTCAAGAAGAACGAAGACCAAAGTGTGGACACTTTGCCCCTTCTTAGAATTGGGAGCAAACCACTCATGGAAGGAGTTACAGAGACAAAGTTTGGAGCTGAGACAAAAGGATGGACCATCTAGAGACTGCCATACCCCGGGATCCATCCCATAATCAGCCTCCAAACACTGACAGCATTGCATACACTAGCAAGATTTTGCTGAAAGGACCCTGATATAGCTGTCTCTTGTGAGGCTATGCCAGGGCATAGCAAACACAGAAGTGGATGCTCGCAGTCAGCTATTGGATGGATCACAGGACCCCCAATGGAGGAGTTAGAGAAAGTACCCAAGGAGCTAAAGGGGTCTGCAACCCTATAGGTAGAACAACAGTATGAACTAACCAGTATCCCCCGGAGCTCGTGTCTCTAACTGCATATGTATCATTGGAAAGAGAGACCCATTGGTCTTTCAAACTTTATATGCCCCAGTACAGGGGAATGCCAGGGCCAAGAAGTGGGAGTGGGTGGGTAGTGGACTGGGGGGGAGAGTATGGGAACTTTTGGGATAGCACTGGAAATGTAAATGAAGAAAATACCTAATAAATAAAAAAGAAAGAAAGACAAGAGTTAGTAGCTCTATCTGCTTTTACATTGTCCTTGTTTGGTTTTAAGTCTGTATCTCTTCACTTCTATCTTGGCCTTTGGTCCTCAGAATCACCTGTCTCTTATTTGGCTTCTGTGTGACTCCTTCTGTCCTTTGTATTTAGGAAGCTAGACAATGGGAAACTGAGTCAGAGGCTACCCTTTTCTGCTCAATAGTATGACTCTTTGGTGGTGAGATTTTTCCAACATATTTTTATCCAAAACCTCATTACCATTTTTTTAAAGCTTCCAGGCTGAATCTGTATCTATCACTCATCAGAAAAATCACACCATTAAATGGCTGTTTGTTGAACCTGTTTGGATTCTGGCTGCCTGTGAACCTGGATGCATGCCACCTTTTCCTTAAAGGGTAAAGCTGCTTTTCAGTTTGGATTATTTCTTTTTAAGTCTAAGCTTATAAATGGAGTAATAAAACCCATATTTGCAACTTCATTTTAGAGAAATCTAATTTACAATGATGAATGACAGGGGGTGGGGGGGCACACGGTCCTTTCTCTTTGAATCAATGTTTCTGCACGATATTCTTCATGCTTTCTTAGCTGTTAAAGAGACCAAATCTCCAGAAGGACCATCTCAAAAGGCTTTAATGTAGAGCAAGTTGCATGTGGATCCAATGCTCTCATCACTAATATGAGACAAGTTGGAATCAGGCTCTGAGAGGGCCTGAGTGGAGAGTTACAGACTCACTAGAGGATCAGCCAGGCAATTAGCAGAAAACATGGCTTAAGAGCAAAGAAACCTTGTGATATTGTTGATGAATTATTTGAGTCCAGTAAAATAGGTTTCAGTTAAGATTATGTTTACAGCTTCAATTTTCCTCGGCAGGATTGGAAAGTCAAGAAGGAAAGAGGGTTCTGCGGGAAAGTCTGGACCACTTTCACTGTGCACACGTGTGTCTTCATCTGTGTAGCTTGTCCTGCTGGAAACCATTTCCTTCCATTTTATAGATATCCCGAGGTTTCGCCAATAGAAAGCACCAGCGACTTATAGTCTGTCGAGTGGAGACTGATATATGGTAAGTGATTTACAAAATGCTGCTCTGAGGCCAATCCCTAGAGACATGATGCTGTCTTTTCATGAAAACTGGACCCAAAAGGAAAAATGAACTCTCATTCTTCCAGTGGCCAGCTCCTGTGGTCAGTCCCTAGAGTGGACGGACCAGAGGACAGATGCTACTTTTTAACTACGTTTGTAATCTTCGATGGCTAATGCTGTATGTCTCACATATTAAGAGGACATATTGCAACATTTACTTTTTCCCCTTGGGATTTTTGTCTTCATCAAAGAGCTGAAAATACGACGTGCTGAAATAAAACCTGTGCTAGAAGGAATTCTGCCTACCCCCTGACATTTCTTCGTAAAGTATTAATGATTCTTCTATTTTTCTAAATTACAGTGATGGATGCATCTTGGCAAAGTGAAAATTGAATATAAAATGTTGTGATGAATTATAAATATAGACGTATTTCATTCTCTCATCTCAATACTTTGCATTAAATATGAGTGTTGTATTTCTTTCAAGTGATGGAGTTAATTTTATCTGAGAAAATAATAAAGTGATCATTCATTTTTGAAAGGCTTTTTTTTCCTGGAAAAGTATACACTCATTTCCTTCTTGCTTTTACATACATGTGTAATCCACTCTTGAAGAGCCAAGAAAGAAAATACTTTACACATGTTATAAACCCCACCGAGTGGAAAAGAACTCAAAGCAAATGTTGACATCAGGACGTGACCTGCCGTATTACTTAGTGGGGAGAAATTTAAATTGGCTCCTTATGGACCGAGCAGAAACCCCATTGATGAATGGCATGTGTCTTGGTCCTTGGGAAAGCTTGAACTCTCTAGTAGACCTTGGAAAATGGGGTAAGAAGCCATTTTTCAGCTATTCATGACTGCTTGAGAGATTTTGGATGTGTCTAAATGTATGCAAATGCAAGGAAGAGGGGTGGGTAGGAGAAAAGAGAACACTTGTCAAAGTCAACTATGGCAAAAACAGTGCAATAAAATACAAAGACAATGGAATCATCATATTAAAATGTGACATCAACAGAGTCAAATGGTTCAGTGTATGAAAGAACTTTCAGCACGTACCTGATAATCTGAGTTTGAGTCTCAGAACTCTATACAAAGCCATATGGACGGGCATGCTCACAGCCCTCCCACAATGAGAAGGGATGGAGAGACAAGAGACTCAAAAGGAAGCTCCTGGCTGGCTAGTGTAGGGTGCAAAGCACAGCAGAAATTCAGGGACCCTGACTCAACAAAGTTTGGAAAGAGAGTACCTACTCCTGAAAGTTGCTTTCTGACCTCAACATGGATGTGCCTATACACACACACACACACACATGGGCGCACATGTGTACATGAACAGTTATAGCGAATAGCAATATAATTAATAATAATCAATCATAGTAATACCACCAAGAACCATCATGTTATAATAACTTAAATATAATAAAACTGGAAATGGCTTCTATGCACTAGATAAGGTAGTCAGAGACTCAGAAAACCAGCTCTTCTTTCTCCAGCACTCCTCGCAGAAGAGCTTGACAGTTAAGAGTTCACAAAGTTGATAGTCTGGCAGCAATCTCTCATAGTTCGCATCTCTTACAACAAACAGCATAACAACTATTGATGTTGCCTAGTTTTTTTGTTTTGTTTTTTGAATTTTTTTTGTTTTGTTTGGTTTGGCTTGTTTTTTTGTCAAATTGGCAAGAGGGAATCTCAATTGAGAAACTGTTTCTAATGGACTGCCCTGTGAACAAGTTTGTGTGCCATTTCTTTATTGTTATCAGTAGAAGAAGGCACAGCCCACCACGGGTGGTGTCAAGCCTAGGCCTGCAGACTGGGCTGTATGAGAAAGTTGCTGAGCAAGTCAGAGGAGGCAAACCAGCCTGCAGTGCTCCTCCATGATCTCTGCTTCTGTCTCTGCCTTGGCTTCCATTGTAACATGCAAGCCGACTAAAGTCTTTCTTCCAACTTAACTCTTTGTTCTGTCAAGTTGCTTTCAGTCAATGCTATGTCAGAAAAAAAAAGTGGAAAAACAAACTTGGAAAGATGAGCAGAGTTACATGTTTTTTCAACCAGTTCTTGCATCACTTCTGTCTCTTCACACATAAATACAGACTTGCACACTTTATATGCCTCAGTACATGAGAATGCCAGGGCCCCAAGAAGTGGGAGTGGGTGGGTATGGGAGCAGGGAGGGGGTAGGGTATAGCGAACTTTCGGGATAGTATTTGAAATGCAAATAAAGAAAGTATCTAATAAAATAAAATAAACAAAATAAAATTAAATTAAAAAAGAAGAATCGCTTTTTTTAATCGATTTTAATTTTTTAAAATAAAATTAAATTAAAAAAAAGAAGAATCGACCAGCTGCCTGTTGGAGCTATCAGTGCTCTATCGACTTGGCAGAATGGTGTGTTATGCAATGCCTTGTTTTCATCCTGGGAATGCACATCACTGATAATCATGCCTCCTTCTCTAAAGTCAATGACAATTGTTCCCTACAGACCCACGAAGCCACATCCTTATATGCTTACTACTCTGTTTGAATGAAGGGTTGTATCTAAGTGCTCCAATCAGATTTTCATTTCTTTCTTACTCTGAGGGAATTCCAGATATGTACTCACACTCCCTTTCAAATTGTAAATATTATGACTACATTGCCCTGTTTACCTTTTGAGTTTTATATCCAAATGGCAGATATTTACCTATCATCCATCTATTCTATCTATCTATCTATCTATCTATCTATCTATCTATCTATCCATCCATCCATCTATTGTATCTATGAAATTCTTTTTTGAATGGATGAATTCTTTTGATTTTCTTGCTTTTAGATAGTAAGTATACTTAGGAATAATACTGATTTGTATAAGAGTACACATTCTCATTCATGAATGCAGTAGTGTATATTATATATATTCTTTTTTTCTTTCAAGACAGGGTTTCTCTGTGTAGTCTTGGCTGGCCTCAAACTCAGAAATCTGCCTGCCTCTGCCTCCCAAGTGCTGGGATTAAAAGCATGCACCACCATGCCCGGCTATATATATTCTTTTATTTTTCTCACAATATGTACTCACTGATAAGTGGATATTAGCCCAAAACCTAGGATATCCAAGATATAAGATACAATTTCCTAAACACATGAAACTCAAGAAAAATGAAGACTGAAGTGTGGACACTATGCCCCTCCTTAGAAGTGGGAACAAAACACCCTTGGAAGGAGGTACAGAGACAAAGTTTGGAGCTGAGATAAAAAGATGGACCATGTAGAGACTGCCATATCCGGGGATCCATCCCATAATCAGCTTCCAAATGCTGACACCATTGCATACACTAGCAAGATTATGCTGAAAGGACCCTGATATAGCTGTCTCTTGTCAGAGTATGCCTGGGCCTAGCAAACATAGAAGTGGATGCTCACAGTCGGCTATTGGATGGATCACATGGCCCCCAATGAAGGAGCTAGAGAAAGTACTCAAGAAGCTAAAGGGATCTGCAACCCTATAGGTGGAACAACATTATGAACTAACCAGTACCCCGGAGCTCTTGACTCTAGCTGCATATGTATCAAAAGATGGCCTAGGCGGCCATCACTGAAAAGAGAGGCCCATTGGACACGCAAACTTTATATGCCCCAGTACAGGGGAACGCCAGGGCCAAAAAAGGGGAGTGGATGGGTAGGGGAGTGGGGGTGGGTGGCTATGGGGGACTTTTGGTATAGCATTGGAAATGTAAATGAGCTAAATACCTAATAAAAAATGAAAAAAAAAAAAAGCATGCACCACCATGCCCGGCTATATATATTCTTTTATTTTTCTAAATTCTCCATGTAGAGACTATTCACAAATTCCAGTAAAGTAATACATTCAATGTGAATTAATTTTTCACAGTTTGCCAGCATCACACACAGAGAGAGAGAGAGACAGACAGACAGACAGACAGACAGAAGGAGAGGTGGGGCAGACAGTTGTATATAGCCTTTATCATACATTATCTATCTATGGACACATTCAGCTACCACAAAACCTACCAAACCCTGGGCATGAAAACCCACCAATCCCTTAACAGAAAAACCCACCAATCCCTGAGCTCTATCTGTAAGGTACCTATCATCTATCTATCAATCTTCTATTGACCTAATCTATTTATTTGCCTATAAGTGATATATCATATTCTACCTAATTTCCCTCCCCTCCCTTCCTCCCTCCATCCCTCCATCATATCTAGCCTTTCTATTACACATATCTGAAGGTATAGGTTTGTCATCTGCAGATGGAATTATGTTTGATCATTTGATGGCTGTCATGTTCACTGTAAGATGATCATTAATTCCTCATTGACATCTATATCTCTTTAATTAATAAGTCGCTGAAGTGTGAGGAGATACTTTAAAGCTGAAAAAAGACTCAGTCCTCTTTAACTATCTATCTAATAGTTTAAGGAACCATCTGTGATACTTGTGTGAATTAATACAAGCCTGTATTGAACAAAATAGCTCTCTCCTCATTATTCATTTGCTGTCATTACTGGCTTATGTATTATCATTTTATCCAATGTCAATGCCTGCTTCTACTAATTCTGAGAATAAATTTTCTTTTATAGAGACAGTAAGGAGCCTCCTGGAATTGTCTTTGTTAACATCTTGACACAGCCCCCTTCTACTTGTGGGCACTGCTTTAATTTTTGACATAACAGAATGTTCCAGACTCATCTTTGACTGTAATGGCTACGAAATTAGCCAGGTCTTCAAAGAGCCTCATGTCCTTTTGATTTGCTAAATTCACATCTCCACTTCAATATTCATTACAGATTCTTCTGGATCTTTATTCTTCATCATGCCATCTGCAAATAATGGAAATTTCCTTTATATCCCTTCAAGATTTTCATCGTCCATTTTTCCTGCATTCCAGGATTTGGAAGAATTTCCAATATGGCATTAAATAAAAAAAGGAATAATGAACAACTCTGTTTCACATATGATTTCAGAGGAACATAATCCACACTTGGCTATGAGGATGTTTGCATTGTATGAATACAGACGTCTTTTAAAGTTAAGGAACTGCCATTTTGGTTCTACTTGTGAAGATATTTTATTATTATTGTTATTATTAGATGGAGCCACGCACTCCTGGAGAGATCACGCCATGCCGGCACAGATCTCAAGTGAGAGGTCTTTATTGACAGAGGCGCTCCTGATGGGGGTAGGTGAAGGAAAGAAGTGAGAAAGAGAGAGGAAGCTAGGGGTCAGGGTGCGCATCTTTTATCTGCACATGACGTAGTTAATGCAGGGGACGCATGCGCATGAGGTGTGTGACAGGTACCATGGCAACGGACACAGACTGCTGTCGCTGGATTCAGAAGCTGGCTGTTAACAGCTTCTGGCTTTCGGTGGATGGTTCTGATGCTTATTATTGTTGTTGTTGTTGTTATTATTATTATTATTATTATTATCGTCATCATCCTCATCCTCATTATTATCATTATCATTAATGTTGAAATGCTGCTGTTCTAGTGTGGCTTTCTATAACAATTTTTCAACAGTTTATAGTTTAAAGCAGTGTAGGGTTAGCGTCTTACAAGGTTGGAGGTCATAAGTCCAACTCAATCCATTAAAGTTCTGTACTCCTTCCGGAGGATCTATGGAGCGAGCTCCCTCCCTTTCCCCACGTACAAGAGATTACTAACATGCCTTAGCTTGTAACCACGTCTCTCCAAGCTCCATTTTGGTTGTCATATCCTGACATCGACACGCCTGTCTTCTTTACCTGAAGACTATTGACCCAATCACAGTGCTAAAAGATAACGCGCCACCCTTTAGATTCATAATATGACCATCACTGCAAGATCCTCTAGATACATAATGAATCATATTGGTAGGCTATGGGTAACTACACACATCATTCATGGGGTGCCATTTAGCCTATCACAGAAAGAAACATTACAATTGTAAACCAGTTGTCAACACCCATTGAGATGCTCACACATCATCTATATTCTCTGTAAACAGAAGCTTCAGTTTTTAATAATCTCCTGTTTGTTTCTGAGCTATTTCAGCCCACGAAAACATTGAGAGATTTCACTTCTTGACCTCACATGGGGTTTGCATCCTGAAAAACAGATTACAAGTGAAAAACATTGTAGAGCAAGGTGATTTAATGTCCTCAACTTCCTGCACTTGGCTTAGTCCAGTCTACATGAACAATACCCTACAGTAGGGGGAGATGATATGACATGTATCCTTCATATTTTATGATAGCACAAAAATACATGATTTATTAAGTATCTCTATGCACAACTTTGTGCTTGCCACACAACATTGTAAGATTGTCTTATGTGGTTGATGGGGCATCAGAATGGATAGAGTCATTCATACACTCACACATAATTAGTGCTTCAGCACACACACAATCACACACACACACACATACACATAAACACACAAATAAGTGCTTCAGCACATATACATACACACCCACGCAAATCAATAGTGCTGTAATTCACATATTCCCATATACACACATATAGTGCTTCAATACACACACACACTCACACACACAAGCAGTACTTCAGCACTTACACATACACACCCACACATACACATAAGCAGTACTTCAGCACATACACATAAACACCCACAAATCAACAATGCTATCATTCACACACTCACAAATACACATATGTAAATAGTGCTTCAGTAGACACACACACACACATGTAATACTTCAGTTCACACACCACAAATCAATAACGCTTCAGTTCATGCAGGTGAGTTGTTTTTTCAGTTGCATTGGATATTACACAATTGTTGAACAAAATATTTGCAGTTGTAGCAATTTACAACTTCCCCACCAAAGATGGATATTATAAGTTTCTCCCCACTTTTGCCAATATTTCCTATTGTCAGACCTCCTAGATGTTTGCAATCGTTTATGTAAATAGTAATTTGGTTTGCAAGTGTGGTTGCTGTGCATAGGCACATGACTGCAGGTGTATATTGAGGCCAGCAGGGGGCGTCAGATCCCTTAAAGCTCAAGTTGCAAGCAGCTGTGAGATGCACCGAAGGGGCAGTGAGCGGCAGCCCTCTGCACCTGCAGTGCTCACTCTGAACCACTGAGCCACCTCCCCAGCCCCAGTCTTTGTGTTTTAATTATGTGCTTTTGCTTAAATGCTAGTAAAGTCTAAGCTAACATGCCTGTAAGTCTTTTCCTCTGTGAACTGCCTGCTCATGTTACGCTAGGGTTTTATTTAGGAACTTTCTGTCTGCACTCATAATTTTTATGCTTTTATGTGTGTTCTTTTCTGATTCTGATTTCAAGGTTATTTCTTGCCTTGTAAAAAAAGAAAAGTTGGCAGCTTCCTCCGTTTTTCTGTTTGGGTAAATATTTTGTATTTACTGACTTTTAAATGTTTGAACAAAGTGGGCCCTAAGAGTAGTCACGCCCTGGAATTCATTTTGTTGGAAAATAAGCTAGGAAGTCAATAATTTTGATCCTAGATTAAATTCCTTTAATGGCCATTTGTTACAGTTTCTTGGTTTTGATTTGGCCATTTTCTTTACAAATATTGTATTTCTAGTGATCTCCAGGCTAGCTAAGGCTACATAGTGAGAGTCTGTCTCAAAAATAAGGATAATAAATAATAAAATAATATTGTATTTCATTAAGTTTTCAATCATCTCTTACTTTTTGTTACAATGCTCCTTTATGACCTCAAAAAATAAATATATCTGTGATTATATCATGTTTGTTCATAATGTTTTCAGCTCCTCTGTTTTCTTACTCATTCCTTTTGGGAATGTGATTATTTATTAGTTTCTTAAACAAGAATGTTTAGTTTGGTTTATTTGATTTGCTTTTCTTACTCATTTTGAATTAAAATCTTTCTTACTTATGAAGATTTCGTCTCTCTACTATTTAAGAGCTTGTTGGTTCCTGCTTTATTTGAAAGCTGAATCCATTACTTTCAAATATTCTAGGTTTTTTTTCTTTTTAATGAAGGCATGCAAGGCTCTAATCTCCTTCTAAATAAAACGCCAGCTAAACATTTCTCATCATGACTTAATGCATTTTGTAGTTATTCAGCTCTAAATATTTTTAAATTTCTACAAGCAATTTAGACATGCTTCCTAAATTTCAAACATTCTAATAGAAAGCATCTATTTACTCTTGGATTACTAATTTAATTTAATTTTCGAGAGTCAAACAATGTGGAATATATTAATGCAAGTAATGTTTCCTGAGTGCTTGGAATGAAAGTATGTTTTATATTCCTTTGTTGTCAATCCATCTCTCCCTCCTTCCCTCCCCCTTCCTCCTCCTACTCCTCTCCCTCCCCCTTCCTCCTCCTCTTCCTCTCCCTCCCCCTTCCTCCTCCTCCTCTTCTCCCTCCATTTCTCTTTCTCCCCCTCTCTCTGCTCCCTCCACCCCCTTCCCTGTCTCTGAAACCTTTTTCTGGGTTTGCACATCACTCAAAATATTCTCATCTCAACTGTCTTCCTTCTGCCTGTTTGGATCATGCAGTTTCTGATGGTTGACTGACGCTGTTCCACTCTGATCTGCTGTCTGCAAAGTTCAACCTTTCCACTCTGCTGGAGTTTAACCTAGAATAAGACTTGGTACAGATGCAGGCCAGCTTCCCGTAGTCAAAGATACAGAGCCATGATTCTGATGCATGGCTTAAGAATTTTATTCTTTTTTATTACCCTTTGTTTCAATTTCACTCATATAATTATTGGTCTGAACTTTACATCAGACCAGCTTTTTAAGAAAAAGAAAATCTGATTTTTTTCTATTGTTTGTAAGTATGAAGTTCTATCTATCATCTATGTATCTATCAATCTATCTATCTATCCATCCACTTCCAGTTTGATAAGGTAGTTTTAGCTTGGATTTTGATTAACAAACATAAGAGAGCAATTATTGTAAGCTTGATCTCCTACCTTTATTGATCTGCTTAGTCTTTTCTTGAGGTTCTGGTCATAATAAAATCCAGCTGCCTTGGGAAAATGCTAGATCCTGTTTAGATCTACCTGGTCACATATGTGTAGCTACCCCCTCTGTGTCTATCTATCTCCTCAGTGTTGGAAATACAGGCATGTGCCACCCAGCCTGAGATATATTTTTATTTATTTAGATTTATTTTTATCATCAGACTTTGGGTTTCCTGTTCATAGCATTTCCATTTTTTTCTTTCTTTACCTATTCTGATTCAAGTTAATAAAATGTTTAATGTTGTCTTATATTTTCCTCTATCGGCTTAGAAGTCCTCATGAAATCAGTAGATACTCTGGATTAAACCAAACAGTGCAGTTACTAACATTACCTAACAAGTTCTCACGTGTGTGACATTTTTCTGTCCAGTACAATATAGAGATTATTTTTAAAAATCCTTCTTTAATAAGCTCTCTTATTTCCAATTAAAGTTATAATTTTACATGTAAAATGTGCAAAGTCGTACATTGTTTTAGCAGTCAATAAACAATTATATTCAGTGACATTCTGTCAACATCTGAGTTCGTGTTTCTTCTTGAAAAGAGTTAATTATTCTTTGAGATGAGTGTATCAACACTCTTCACTGGGTATGTGTTTGAAAGTCTCTTTCCCTTTATATTTAAAATGTAGCTGGACATAAAATCTTGCCCAACAGTCATTGTGCCCAGTGCCTCTAACGCACAACTGCATGGACTTCTGGGAAGTCTACTGCTAAAGGGAGTTTCTGAGATGTGAAAGTTTCTATCTTTTTTTTTTTTTTTTTTTTTTTTGTCTTCTCCTGTAATGATTTTCCTGTAGGTTCTAAGATTATTTCAATTATATTTAACACTTCACTTTGATTTGATTTGATTCGTTATTAGCTTGCGTGCCACTCAGCACATCTGATCGAATTTCGCCAGATTTAAAGACTTCAGTGTTCACGACAGGCCGAGGTGCTTGAGCGGTGTAGTGCTTTCCTTCGACTTTGCCTTCTTCCAGGAGCCGCTCAGATCTTCCCGCGTGTCCTTCGCGGCTGCTCTTCCTCGCTCGGTAGAAATCGTTTCTGGTCTTTGGGATGGGTTCTGTATGACGTCACCAGCAGAACGGGTACATTCGTGAATTCTCTTGTAGTGTTGTCTCACCATTGTGTGTTGTCTCATGGAATTTATGCCTTATTGTTTAGTGAGCACTTTTTTTGTAAGGCCTACTTCCTTTAGGTACAATAATGTGGAGTTGTGTTCAGTGATTCTTAGTCTTCTTGTATATGAATTAGTCGTTAATGTAAGACCGTGAATCAGGCAGAGGGGATTCGTTTCTGACCATCGCTTAGCTTTTGACTTTTGGTTTGGTTCGGTTTTTTGGTTTTAACCATAATTTGTCCTGGCAAGGCTTATATCAATGTTTGAATACCCAATATATTTTGTCTCTTATCTCTATGATATAGGTATTATTTATAAGGGCCTAGTGTAAAATTTCTGCAGTATTTCTGCTGAATTTGACAATCGGTTACCATTTCATTGAAAACTTATGAATATATATATATATTCTTTTACTCCTAAGCCTGGCAGGAAGTTTGTTAATTCTCCAAATAAAGTAGTAGCTAATATCACTTTGGCAACTGAACAAAAAATTGTTTGCTCACAATGAGACAAACTGGAATAAAAATAAGGAGTCGTTACTGCAATTCCCAACCCTACAGCTGGGGAAAGCCAGTCTTGGAATGATATCCAAGACCCTCAAGCTGCCTGCCAAAAGGGATTTGTTGCAAAACAAATTAAAAAAAAATAACGTAGTATATTCCAAGACTCTGATTTAGAATCATTTGATAACATATCTTAAGATAGTGAAATTCCATGGCATATTAATATAGTCTGCAAGTCAAATAAAGATCCTCTTTAATGAGGAAAGAGAAATATGGTTTATTTCTATTGAAAGCCTCCAAATAATATTGACCGTCTTCCTGAAAGGACCGGTCACTGGACACTGAAAATGTTTATCCTGAAATACATTTCAATGTGCAGCATGCAAACATGTAGGGAGAATCTCTTGTGTACTGTATGGATGCAGCACCTGTCAATAAAATGTCCATTGGCCTATAAGCTTGGGCAGGAAATAGAAGGCAGGACATCTGGTAGGGAGATTAAATGGAGAGAGAGAGAGAGAGAGAGAGAGAGAGAGAGAGAGAGAGAGAGAGAGAGAATGAATCAGGAGATCAGGAGATTTTACCCAGGAAAACTTGGAGGAGGAGGAGGAGGAGGAGGAGGAGGGAGGAGGAGGAGGAGGAGGAGGAGGAGGAGGAGGAGGAGGAGGAGGAGGAGGAGGAGGAGTGGAGGTAACCAGCCATATGGAAGAACTTAGATTAGAATAAACAAGATATTAAGTTATGAGCTAGTCAGAGAACATGCCTAGCTATGTGGTTTAGGTATTTATAAGTATATTTAACTCTCACAGTTGTTATTCCAGGAAATTTACACACAGGTGAGAAAGCTCTCAGTTACACATTTACCTGGAAACATTTCTCCTTGGGTCTATTGATTTTTTTCTTTTTCTTTTTGGTATGATTTAGGGGATTGGTTGCTTTCTAGAGCAAATGTTTAAAAATTCAACAGTTTTAATTACAGTGTGCTGTCTAGAAGAGCATGCACACAAGATCACACACTGCTGAATTTTGATGGGATGAACTGTGTTAAGCTGTAAACCCAAAGTCCAACCATATGACACAGCCTTCTGGGGACTTTAGCTCATTACATAACCCATTAGCAGCTTGTCATAACCACTGAGAGGATTGAAGAGAGAAAGAGATTTGGGATAGAGGCTTCTCTCAATATGTCATGGGGCAGGATCCTCAAGCTCTGACGGAGAGAAATCAGTCAGCTAAGGAGAACAGCTTCACAGGGTGAGGATAATGGACCCTGAAGTGCTAGGCTGCCATTTTATAGATGTCTATTCTAACCAGTTAATTAGGCTAGATGATGCAAGAAACCCTGCTTCGTAAGAGGCAGTATATGCCATTTCCCTATTTCTATCCAAAATGATGATGAACCTGAACTACAAAGAGTTTTAAACAGCACTGGTCAGCAGTCTCAATAATTACAAGACTGCAGCAATAATCCTTCTTTTTTTTTTAATTAAAATATTCCATAGTCCCCAATCTGTGTATGCCTGTTGTACTTTTAGTCATAGAATCCAATGTGTATCGTATCATGCTCTAATGAGCTTCAGTTGCATTGTTTCACATCTATATCTGTAGTCCTGTATACCTTTAATAAGCTTTATTATTTTTTGTATTTTTAAACTAATGTTTGCGTGCTATGCCATTCTGACTGTCTTTTAGCTAATTTCCAGACTCCTCTAAAAAGTATGTCTTATTTCCTTTTGAGTGTTTGATACAGGGTCTCGTATAGCCCAGGCTAGCCTCAGATTCTCTGTATCTGAGGCTGATCGCGGACTTCTGATTCCCCTGCCTCCACCTCCTTAGATCTGGGATCACAGCCACACACTACCATACCCACTTGAAATTTGAAGTCTCCTCTGAAAAACCCTCAACAAACATCCTCCTGATTTGCAGTTTCAAAATCAGTATGTTTCAAAAAATTAGAGGAATATTGCAATGAAGTCTGAGAGCAAATTTTTAGCCTTGAAAACTACTATCCTTTCTGGTAGCCTCTTAGACTCAGAAAACAGCCAGGCCCTAATAATAAAAATCTAAAACTGTTATAATAGATTCCCAAGGTCATTGACTTAACATTTATGCTTTTTGGTTACAATCTGTAATAATCAATTTAAAAGATGTCTGTAGCAAGTTTCATTAATTCTGATGTTGAACTACAAGCAGTTTGCTAATTAATTAATTTCCTTTGAATGTATTTGTTTGCTGTTTGCTCCATTTATCCCCAGGCATCTGATAACATAAAAGAAGAAATGCCTGCATATCTATAAAAACCATTTATTTAGTTCTTAGTAATTTAACACACTCTGTATCCTCCCAGACTCTCGAAGAGATTTCAGTTATCTTAGAGGATGATAATTCTTTAGGAAGAGAGCTGAGTCCAGGGATTTTACCTCCAGATTTCTCTCTTAATTGTTTCCCTAGATGCATCTCTCATGACGTGCCATCTTGAGTTTATATCCCAACAGCTCATGACCACATGCAACTGACTGAATATCTGATTGCTCTATGTAGAATTAGCTTTTCTTCCCACAATGGCCCCATATCTCTTAGCCACGGAAACACCAGTGCATCTTTAGTATTTTAAATTTTTTTCTAGTTTTTATAACTTTTTGTTTCCTCTTGATGAGCCTACCTATCATGTAAGACTTCCCTGGGAAGTTCTTGTTGGGTCCTATGAGTTGATGATTGTTTTAGGGGGCTTTCATTGCATGCCAGGCAGAGAAGCCAGAACATTCTGAGGTTTCCCTGCTGGATCTTCTTTGGGCAGTCTCTCCTTGCTGGAAGGGAATGGCTTCTTTTATTCTTTATTTATTTGTTAAACTTTATGTGAAAGTGCAGTGCTCGTAGGTGAGACATGGTATGGGTTGGGTTTATGAGTGCCATCTGGGCTACTTAAGCACTAACATCATTTAAAGTTCCTATGTAAACACCCCTTAAGGGCTAAAGAATACAGCCACAGCCATTGGTAAGCAAAGTCGGTTTGAAGGCTCAGAGACAGAGATGTTTGAGATGTGACTGTGGCATTATCAATGCGTCTCTGGCCTCAGAGAAGTCTGTGAGTGCTCCAAGGCTGTACGTTTGTCGAGAGTATTGTTCATCACTGTCATGACAAGTGACCTGATCTGCTTTGTTCTTCTTTCTTTTATTTTTCTCTTAACCAAAGGTATGTATTGAAGAGAATTAGATATAATTATGCTGTAGCCTCCTACAAATAGGTAAAGCACCTTTGTTTGGAATTTCCCCATGCATTAAAATTATCATGGGTCATCAAACTAATGAAATGATACAAAAGTTGTCATAGTGCTATACAACGGAATATTAGTCAGCAAAGTCATACACTTGCAATTTAGACAAATCTTTGCTGAGTCATTGAGATGGAAGGAAGCAGGGGCTGGAGACTGTGGTTTCTATTATCCCATTTATATGAGGAGCCAAGAAAGAGGCCAGTTGTTACCTAATGGGATTGAGTACGAACACATAGATGGTGATCTTAGCTAAGACCGTTGCTATGCATCTTGGCTGTGGTGGTATTATTAAGTATAACTGAAAAAAAAAACCAATTTCTTTGCATACCTAGTAGAAGAATGTGGTTTGTATAAACTAGTTACCAACAAAACTATTTAACTGAAACACATGACAGCCTTTTCTTTTTATGAAACAAGAAAGACTTTTACGTTTGAAAAACTATGAGGGCTAAGTACAGATGTTTGCTACTTAGCTCAGAGAAGCTAAGATTGTTGTCAGTAGGGGAAGGCTTCACAGCTATGTGGAGAGAAAATAACAGGAAGGGTGGATGGAAACGAGAGGCTCTGTTTTCTTTATACCATGCTTGCTTCATGGCTTTCATGATCCTCAGCTGTGTCCCCATCCTTGGGAGGTGCTGGATGGTCCCAGCATGTCTTGCAACATGATCTCCTTGGCTAATCTGTTGCTTAGCCAAATAGACAGACCATAGAATTAATTTAAAATTTTCAAAAATAGTAGTAGAAAACAGTCAAAGAGAGATTTTTCCCCCCAAATTTACTATTCATTGAAAAGCATCCTTGGGAACATGTCAGATTTTGAGCTCTCTCTATGTCCTGAAGGTAAGCATTCGTGTTTCCTTACATTTAAATGCAGTTATTATTTTTGCATCCTTCTATGTATTGAAGTTTATTTGTCAAGGATTTATTTCTTATTAGCCTTAGCCTTCATTAAGCTCTGGTCACAGCAAAACCCAGCACTTAATAAGTGCTCTAGTCTTGATATGCTTACCTCTCATTCCTACAGCAAAGAGTAACTTGTTAATTATTATCACTACAATCCCTGTATTTTTCTGACTTAAAAGTCCCATGTGTTTGCTAAGAATTTATTTATAGATATGTTATCTTTTGTCAGGGATTGTGTTTTCGCCAGAGATAAAAGGTATGTTGACCCAAACTGATTGCAGAAAACCAAGAACACCCATCAGGCCTTAAATAAATAAATAAATGGATGAATGAATGAATGAATGAATGAATGAATTAAATAAATAAAATTTTTTGTTTCTCTTCCAAATCTTTGATCTTAAAAGATAACACCTTAATTATTATTTTCTTTAACTTCTATTTATTTATTTTAGTGTGCATACATGTGCACACCCTTATGCTACAGTTTACCTGTGGTTGCCAGAGTCTACATATGGAGTCCCTTTTCTCCTATGGATGGCCCTGAGAAGGCTCCCGGTCAGGTATTCTTTCCTTGGAAAGATATGGATTCAGATGGTTTTAGGACTTTTCATTCTGTGATAGTTTATATGTGCTTGGCCCAGGGAGTGGCACTATTAGAAGGTGTGGCCTTATTAGAGTAGGTGTGTCACTGTGGGCATGGGCTTTAAGACTCTCAACCTAGCTGCCTGGAAGTGAATAATCTGCTAGCAACCTTCAGATGAAGATGTAGAACTTTCAGCTCCTCCTGCACCATGCCTACTTGGATGCTGCCGTGCTCCTGCCTTGATGATGATGGACTGAACCTCTGACTCCTGCAAGCCAGCCCTCGTTAAATGTTGTCCTTTATAAGACTTGCCTTGGTCATGGTGTCTGTTCATAGCAGTAAATCCCTAACTAAGACACATACCTGCAGCTTTAGACCCTATACCAATTTAGAAGCACGGCAGAACCCTGGCACCAAGACCTTGGAGTCTCACCACACCAGAGGAGAAGTATGCTGCTCAGTGGGACCTCACAGGGACATAGAATGGGGATCCACGAAGATGATCCTTCCCTCCCCTCCCCTCCCCTCCCCTCCCCTCCCCTCCCCTCCCCTCCCCTCCCCTCAGGAGCACCTATTAATCTACTAAGCCTCGGCTCCTATTTCTAAATGTTCTTGATTGATTGATTGATTGATTGATTGATTGATTTGGTGCGGGTATGTGAGCCCCTGAATGCCACTACATACATATGAGGATCAGAAGACAATTTGTAGAAATTGGTACTCTCCTTCTTTGCCTGGATTCCATGCCCTGACCTCAGTCTCTGTATCCTCTCTGTGTCATCTCAGCAGCCCTCCTCCATTTCTTGTATTTGATTCTCTCACGTTCTTTTTCTATGGGCGGGTTAGCTTTCTCTGATCCTTTGCCCATAAAAGAATGAAGCCTTTTCACAGCTAACCTGCTAAATCCATGGGGGGGGGGGGCGAGAGAGAAAACAACTGATTACTAAAGCCCAATTGGCTACAAACAGAAAGTGTGCAGACGAGGCAGTCACTGTTGCTTAGAGTGGGGAATCATGTCAGGTGGTCAGATGCCCTTGTACTAAGAGTGGAAGGCCACCACAAATGAAGACAGCTAAAATGGGGTGGTAGTGGACCATAAGTCAGAAATGCTATTCCAAACTTTGTCTTCTGGAACTTTCCTGTGCATACTCTTCAAGGGTTTAACTGTAAGTCTTATCAATACCTCTGATGGCATCATTTGGGCTTGTTGGGTTATAACAGTAGTAGTAGTAGTAGTAGTAGTTGTTGTTGTTGTTATAGTAATAATTTTAATGGTGATGATGGTGACGACGACAATGACTACGATGATGATAGAAATACTAATGTTCAGGGGAGGAAAGGGAAAGAACAGTGGAGGAAGGGGCCTCTAACTACCATGATGCTGGGGAGGGGCATGTCTTTGTTTCATTCTCTATTCACAGGCCTGACCCAGTGAGCTTGGGGTATAGTGAAGAATTTGCTTCTATTGGTGTACCAGACAGTGTGTCCAGTGAAGCATCAAGGGCGTTGGTCTGGCCTAATTCTGCCACTAAAAAGCATAGGCACACTCTGCAAAATATGTATTTTTATCCAATTTAATTCAGCTCTATTCCTTTCTGGATAAAGGGACGGAAGTGTTTCAGGGTTATTATTGTTCTACTTTTTTTTAAAAATGCAGTTTACTTTTCCTTCCTGCCCACCATTTAATATCACTGTGACCAAGGCCCCCGTCTACACGGGCATTCGTGCTCACTAGGGAAGAGTCCATATAAGATTGTGCGTTTTATTTTCATGTGGGAAAGGTGGATGGGTTGACACCATAGAATGGGGGAAGAGAATCGCCCTTTTACTATGAGATGTAATAACAGAAACAGCCGTCACTGTGGAAACTGACATAATAATGGTGATGCTCATTTTTTATTGATGATGGATAAAATTCTCCTAATACAGTCACACACTAACTTGCTGGAATATAGCTCCAGGCTGCCTCTGGGGCAGGGCTTTATTTATGCATCCCAACTTCTACTATTTGTAACGATAGCAACAATAATGATGATGATAAATACCAGCGTTTTCTGAATTGCAACAAGAACTGAAAATCTTAGCTGTTTCACCTGGACCGACTCTGTAGAATCTTCTTTTAAGGACGGGTTATACGCAAAGATGTTCTAAGCTTTGTCTTGCACAGCTTGCTAATAGACCTGTGCTAGCAATTTGGAACAGAAAGTGAAACCTGCCTGGCGCTGGTTTTGCTGGTTTCGCAGCTATTATTACAGGCTTTTAAAAATTATTAATTTATAAGGTGCCCCTGAGACTTACAGTGTGTGAGCGACTGAGCTGACTGGGGAAATGAAGTTACATAAATCGCTATTAAGTTAGTAGCACAAGCCACAGTGACCCCACAATGGCTCCATTGAGTATTTGGGGTTGGGGGGGGGGGTCAAGGCACAAATCATGGTATTTTAAAAGCCTGTTAAGAGTAGAGTCAAAAAAGACATAAATTCATCAAAAAATTGCAGAACGTCAAATAGACACCTGCAAGAATTATTTTTAAAGTATTATGTAGAAAATTCTTAAACATACACCGTTTTGGTGATTTCAGGAGTATTTGTGAGAGCTGTAAATTACAATCAGTATTTTTCTAAAACAGGCAATTACAGCCTCTTCTAAGCTTGGACAACTTATTACAGTGTTTGCTGAGGATGCGGACTGATGCAGGGTGTACAAAGGGCCTCTGTTAGGCCCAGAGGGATGACTTCCTGTCTGACCTAGGTCTCAGAACCATCAGTATTGTCCCTGACAGATGGTCCCTGGGGACTGTGAATGACCAGGTTTCCTTTTTCCTAGTGGTCATGAAAGCACAGAGGGCTAGGTTACAGCCGTCTCTCTGCAGCGTGTGGGTCCAGTAAGCGTTTTCCTCATCACCCCTGAATCTCCTCTGTCTCGGCACCAACTGTTACTGTGTTTGGCTATCTTTATACGTGTCTGCCTGGCTGCCTCACCATCTTTACTATAAGAGGATGGGCATAAGGGTGAGAAAAAGTGGGAGGAAATTGAAATTTGTCAGCTCAGGCATAAACAATTTCTACAACAAATGATAGAATCTAATTCTCCCACATTTATCTTTTAAGAGGCAATTATATTCTGCTTAAATTTAATTGACTGACATGTAAAATAGCCTCCGTGAGTAAATGCCAATCTTGATTTACATCCCGGTCATAAATTGATCTACATACATTCAAATTGACTACTGTCTCCCAATTTAATACTACCATGGCTCGGTTAAGTTCCCCAAGCTTAGCCAGAAGACAATGGATTTCAGTCTTCATTTCAACATATTTATTTAGAATGATAAACCTGGGGTTATTTCATGACATGATTTTTCCCACAAGAACACTTGGCAATGCCTAGGGTCATTTTTGGCGTTCACACCTGCATAGGCTTGTGCTACTGGGGGCCACTGAGACTAGTCCATGTCCTGTGATGCACAGGGTAATCCAACCGCAAGAAAGACCTGACCCCAAAGGTCAAAAGGGCCACAGTTGAGGGTTTTACCTCTGAAGGGAAAAAGAAAGAAGGAAACATGAAGCTCATGGAAGTCAAAATCTTTTTAGCTACTTCTCATTCTTGTGCCCCCTCCCCCAAAAAATCCTTAACAAATGAAATAAGAGAAGCAAGAAATTTTGACCCAATATAGTTTATAGATGTCTAAAAATGCAACTATGAACATGTATATACAACTACAGATATATGACCATTCACAAATAATAATTTGTCTTGTAGGAATCTGTTTGAAGAGAATGACTAATGGAAATCCCATAACAGAGAGACACGTGGAATAATGTCTGGAAATCGGTTAAAAGAAGGATGATTCAGTCAATGGTGCTTTATTTAGTAATTGGAAAGAGCCAGAAAAGAGGATCTTGAATATTCTCATTGCAAAGAAATGATCCATGTTTAAGATAAAGGACTAAGTATATCGAGTTGTTCGGTATGTAAGATAAACACATCCTCAAACATCAGAGTGTACTTCATGGAGACAAGCAATTACTATCAATGAAAAGCCACTTGGCAGTAAGTAAGAGTCTCAGAGCTGTCAGCCAGAGCCCTCATTGAATATGAGTAAGAGAGTGTGAGTGTGTGTGTGTGTGTGTGTGTGTGTGAGTGTGTGAGTATGTGTGTGTGTGTGAGTGTGTGTGTGTGAGTGTGTGTGAGTGTGTGTGTGACACCAGAGAAACCCTTGCCTGTGCAGGTGAACAGGATTCCGTGGCATTGTAACTGGCAACTAAAAAGTCAGCTATAGCCTAAATACCTGTAAGAAATGAAGTAGCTGAGAGACCGTGGATAGTAGATCTGGATATAGCCAGGCCTGCTGGTGTAGGTTGTAATGGCAGTGACTGAAACAGTTGAGGCAGAAGCAATCTAATGCATGTTAGACAGGCTCGGGCTAACATATGAAGTCAAGGGCAGCCTAGGGAACATGGTGAGAAGGTAACCAGGGGTTTGGGGATAGAGCTCAGGGGTGTGTACTCATGAAGTACTGTGTTCAGGTATATAGACACACACACACAAACACACACACACACACACACACACACACACACACACACACACACACACACCTACATGGTGTCGAGGTAGACAGGCGACACATAAAGTATTTAGTTAAGAAATTAAGTTTCAGAACAGCTTGTTAGGCTCTTGGCATTCTGTAAAATTCTCCAAAGTAACACTGCATGAGTTAGGATTACTTGGCTACAGCCCTACTCCAATAGGACAGTATGAATGTCACTGTTCTAAAGTCCAATAGTGGGGCACACTCCTGTCCTGTTACAGTGTAAGTGAAGGTGTCTTGGTCTGATCCCACAAAGTGAGGGACAGGAGGCTCAGGCCATTTACTCTGTCTGGCATCGAAGAGGAAACGGCAGAATATGTGTAGAAACATTTAATTGGTTTGCCTTTCATACAGACTCCAGTGAGCAGTCAGAGCCCCTTCCACGGGGTTCATGACTTATTCCGTTTCTTCTCTGGGATCTTTCATTCTGAAGGTTATAAGATAACAGTTCCCGTGCCAGACAAGGTTTGTTTGTTTAGTCCTAGAGTCCGAGCATAAAAACAAGGGCAAATCTGAACCTTTGTCTTCATATCAAGAAGCACAGGCTTTCTTGAAAGCCCAGCTTTTACACTTCTGCTTATAGGTCCCTGGTCCAAAGTAAGTTTTGTTATTTCTTACCCATTACTTCACCCTTTACCTAGAGACCACAGGGCTGAGGAGCAAAAGGGAATGGGGCTTTCAACAGCGAGTCAGGGCTCTGACAGAATGCAAACTGGAATCATGACAATTACACATGAATAGAATTGTGTGCTTCAAATATGGTGTATTAAGTTAGACAATAAAGCTCTACAGCCAGAGACTGATAGGGTACACCAGGTTTATGAGAGTGTTTGTCACTAAAGGAGGAGAAAGGGGAATGGCCTGAGAAAGGATACGAAGGCCTTCACTCCATCCCTCCATAATTTTATATATTCCTGTGAAGAGAAGGTCTGGTGTAGGCAAGATGGCTTCAAGGTACTTGTAACATGACCCTGGTGACCTCCATTTGATTTCTGGGACCAAATGAATGTAGAAGAAGACAAATGACTCTGCAGAGATGTCCTCTGACCTCCATGGGTCCACCTTGATAATTGTGCTCACATGCACATCACTCATGCTTACATACAGCAATAAGAGAAGACAGAAAGAAAGAGTGAATGAATGAAAGGAAGGATGGAAGGAAGGAAAGAATGAGAGAGAGAGAGAGAGAGAGAGAGAGAGAGAGAGAGAGAGGAAAAGTGGAGCTGGAGAGATGGCTCAGTGGTTAAGAACACTGACTACTCTTGCAGAAGAGTTCATTTCCCAGCATCTGTATTGGGCAGTTCACAACATCTTGTAAATCCATCTCCCAAGACATTCAATGACATCTTCTGGTCACTGCTGGCTCCTATATTCAAATGCCTGTGCCGACACAGACACACATACACACATACATAGACGTAATTTTTAAAAAATGCTGAAATGAAACCCTCACCTTCTTTCAAATAAGTAAACGTCTAAAGTAAATATGACATAATATTAGGGCTTAAGCTATAAGACACGTGAATGTTGTTTTAAGTTTCACAGTTATTTAGTGTATATGCACATGTGTGTATGCATGCACACATATGGTACTCTGGTAAGCATATGGAGGCCAGAGAACAAGTTGCAGGACGTTCTTTCTTCCCTTCTACCACGTGGATTCTGGGGATTGGACTCAGCTAGTCAGACCTGGTAGCATGCGTCGCTACCCAATAAGCTTCCTTGAAGGGTAGACATTAATCTTAGATTTAAATAAACATAATTTTACTATAATCTTTCAAAATTAAGGAAAAAAATCATGGAAGGTGTGTTGTTAACCTTTAAATTCTGGAGCAAGCAGTAAGTATTCTGTCTCCTTGAGAAGAAGCAAACTGGCAGAGCCTGCCCAGACAGTGAGAGGAGTCCGCTGGCTGACAGAGAAGCTGCAGAAGTGCCGCCCATCCCCATCACTCACTGAACTGGGCAGAACCCAGGAACCCCACTTCCCATCTCTGTCTCCCAGGTGCACCTTCAGAAACAATTAGAATCATTTCAACAGAACCACGGGAGAATAATTTTGAGTGTTTCATGATTCACCTTGTTCTCCTGAAAGTCGGCATGAAAGCGTCCATGTTCCAGGCTTCCAAACAGCACAGACTGTCCTAACAACGCTTTTCATGACAGATAGGTCACCCACGAGAGGTCCTTTTTAACGCGAGACATTTTATCCTCCTCCCCACCAAAAAAAAATGTGATGAATTATTTTTCCAAAGCTGATAGTTTGTTTCAGAACATTCGTTTTCATGAAAGCCAATGTCACCTCAACACAGTAATGAATTCCTTTTGGAAGCCGCTCTGACTTCCCAAGGTCACCAATTGAGCTTTCACAGAGAGAAATTATGCCGGTTTGATTTGAGAAAGCCTGGGGAAGTTGAGGGGGAAGGAGAAGGCAAGAGTGGGGCAGATGCCAGAACTGAGGAACATCTCAGCAGAGTTGGATTAAGTTTCAACTTATGCAAATGAGGGTTGAGAAAGGAAGCCTCTGTTTCCCTTTGAGTGTACTGATGCGCAGACTCACCAGGAGGGTAACTTCAAGGGCTTATGCCCCCAGGGACCAGGCTGGGAGGGAAGCGGGCTTCTGTGTCATGGAAAGTCCCAAGATCTGTTCCAGAGCCCCACCCACTTCCTGCCACCTCCGTGTTTGTCTTCTGTGCTCTGGATGCTCTTAACTGTCCTACAAGTGTGGTAAAGGGTTCTAGCATGTGGAGGGAAAATTAGCTTTATTTCTTTTTCCACCTTCATTAAATTCAGAAAAGGGAGACAATCAAAAGAAAACGTTCTGACCTAATTAGTCCCAGTGCCGCAGAAACAATGGAAAGCGTTTTCTCTGAACAAATGTGCACGATTCAAACATTTCACTGGAAAGAGCCAGTCGAGCCTTGCTTCTCCATTTTTAAGGAGCATGGGAACATTCTGGAAGGTGGAAGCTGTTGATAGCAAAGTAGTTAACAGTTAAGAACATAGAGTGAGTCCACTTTGATCCTACCTATGGGAATAGTTGTCATCTGTGTGCCTGTGTGCGTGTGTGTGTGTCTGTGTATGCGCACGCGTGAGCGCTCATAATGTACATTAGTGTGCATTTGTGCATATGTGTATGGGTGTATGGAGCAGTGTGTCTGTGTGTGTGTGTGTGTGTGTGTGTGTGTGCGCGCGCGCACACACACACACACGCACATGCATGTGGTTGCTGGAGGTCAAAATCAGGTGCCTTTCTTGTTTGTTCTCTACCTTATATTTTGAGATAGGGTTTTTCACAGAACTTAGAGTTACCCTACCCAGCTAGGCTAACTAACTAACCAATGAGCTCCCAGGATCCACCTGTCTCCACCCCTGGTCCAAGCCTTGGGGTTTCAGGTGTGTAGGTTTGTTTCCTGCTTTTCTGTGAGGCTGGTATACAGACTCAGGTCTGTGCTTTCAGGGTACACTTCACTGACTGAGCAGTTACCTTGCTCCAGCGGTTGTCTCTTTTATGGGGTACACTTGGATGCAGTTATGAAAACAGCAGATGATCTTTGCTGGTGAGACTAAAGCCTAGAAAACCTCAAATCATAGAGAAGAAAACATTTAAAGTTGACTTCTGCTCACTCCTGCTTACTGATGGAACATAGCTGCTTCACAAAGCTGAAGATTCAGACTCAGTCAGAAGGCTCCATCTCATATAAAACTATTGTCCAATGTTCAATACAAACATACATCTATAGATAGATAGATAGATAGATAGATAGATAGATAGATAGATAGATAGATAGAACTTGCTTCCAAAGAGGTTGTAGAAAGAAAGTTAAAAATACGAAATTATTGTCTAAATCTCACATTGCAGTAGGTAAGACTATTTCAAGGACACAGGATGTGACAGTAAAAACTAAAGGTGCTTAATTTTGTTCTATTCTTCTAAATTGCCTTTGTAGAGAGGGCATTTTGATCTTGAATTTGCTCTTCACTGGGTTGTGACTGGGGTGGCTGTCTTTCTGCTACCCTTTTCTCGATTTTCCCGAAAGCTAAGGAAATACAGTACTGTAGTCTTAAGTTCAATACTTTGAGAGACCATGTCTCAATTTTTACCTGGGAAATAGAGTCTGTGATAATAAATCATTAGCGAGCTGCCCCTGATAGGATGTCAAAGCAGGATGCTCCAACAAAGAGCCCCTTTGAGGGATCTGTAGAAAAAAAAAAAAAGGAAGAAGACGTTATCACAATTGTTTTGCTTTGGCTTCTCCAAGAAGTTGGAGACACAAAATTTGTATTCTTTGGAAGACTGGTAGAAAGGAGCTTTTTTAAAATTAACTTTGGGAAGAGCCATGGGGCAAGAGCGATAGCTGCTCAAATATTTCCTGAACATTATCCCTTCGCAGGGACTGGAGCTTTGATGAATGTGGCTGTCACCCAGGAGATGGCACATGCCATATAATAAATGGATCCGCTCCTGAATCCTGCAGTCTACTATGGAAGTGCAGTGAACACAGAGCCCGCCACCATGTTGCTTTGGTGGGTGCTGCTTTACAAGCAGGAATAGGATTTTAAAATCCAGATTACAACTAGGGAATGGGTTGCACATGTTTAGGCTCAGGGTCAGGAGCTCGTCAGAGCCAGTGATGTATGGGAGCTCTGCCCAGTCCATGTTGAAAACTTGTCAAGAATCAAGGGGTGTGGGGGACTCAAAAACACTAACTGTTGCTTTTTCTGCAGTTGACTGCCAGGCAAAACTAACAGCATCCAGTGACTTGTTTCCTCATATCCAAGCGAGCATCATGCAGTTGAAAGTGCTTGTCTAAAGTGCATGGATGGACACATGCTCTTACGTGGACAGACAATCTCCTTAAAGCTGTGCTTTCCTTTAAGGCTTTTGATCCCACGTGTTTCCTTAATATCATTGTAAGCAGTGGGCAAAGCGATTAGAGAGCATTCTGAGAGAAATTGACATTTTCAAATAAAAGAGTTTTGCTACGGTTGAGATTGTTGGAGGGAGGCAGAGGCAGGCGGATTTCTGAGTTCGAGGGCAGCCTGGTCTATGGAGTGAGTTCCAGGACAGCCAGGAATACACAGAGAAACCCTGTCTCAAAAATAAAATAAAATAAAATAAAATAAAATAAAATAAGATAAAATAAAATAAAAAATAAATCTAGGAATAAACCTAACCAAGGAAGTGAAGGACTTCTACAATTATACACACACACACACACACACACACACACACACACATATATATATATATACATTTATATCTCTACACATATATAAATTATATGTACATTCATATATATATATATATATATATATATATATATATATATATACACACACACACATTCAGAAAGATGGAGAGACTATAAAACAGAAAAAATATACTATGATTATTGGTAAAAATATCATGTCAATGATCTCTTCACCAAAAGTTATTTACAGATTCAATGCAAAACTCCCTCTCATCATCTGCAGAAACAGGAAAAACGTACCTTTAAATTTATACAGAACAACAAATACACTGTGAAGGAAATCATGGACATGCTCACATTTACAATAATCTCAAAGAAATGAAAATATCTAGGAGCCGGGTATGGTGGTGCATGCCTTTAATCCCAGCACTCAGGGGGCAGAGGCAGGCAGATTTCTGAGTTTGAGGCCAGCCTGGTCTAGAGAGTGAGTTCCAGGACAGCCAGGGCTACACAGAGAAACCATGTCTCAACAAACAAACAAACAAACAAACAAACAAACGAACGAAAGCCGAGATTGTTGGGTTTGGATGGCCGCGGTGTTCTTCCCAGCAATGTTCTTACCCCTCTTCTGTGAAAATAGACTTCGCTGCTCGCTCACCTGTGAAAAAGTAGTATCTCCTGGCCTGGCAAGCTCCCAGGAGCTCACTGTGGGGTTTTCCGAAAATGTGCATGATGCTTTTAAGTATTGTACCGTGTTTGCACGTGAATGGTCTTTTGAGTTTGAATGTGGAAACATGTCTGAGTTCAGACAGAAGCCTTTGCCAGAGAAGCATACATACCTGTGAAAACCAGACAGTAGATTATTGCCAAAATCATATAAGACTCAAGATGAGATGTTGTAATGTTTGGGGATCTGACCTGGGCCATAGCATAGAAATCAACCGCCATCAACCTACAAAGATATGTTTTCAAAACACAAACAACTCTCATCTCTTTCAAACCAGCTTCCTCGGATCCCATTTCATTTCCTGTGTGCCCGCCCTCTCATGTTTCAAAGGGCACAACAGAAGCAGGGCCAGGAACCTCAGATTCCATACAAAACCCGCTGAGGACCAAAGGAAGTGCTTTCCGGGAATGAGGGTGGGCAGCTCCGAGCAAAGCTTATGTGGTTACCGTGGCTGTTTTTAAATAGCCATGGCGATGTGTGACTTACTTATGCATTCCTCACATGATGGTCAACGGTTCAAACAATCTATCTTCGAAGATTTCTGTTGATGTCATTGATCATTCATAAATGTATATACACACACACATATATAATATGTATATGTGTATATGGATATTCTCTCTGTGTGTGTGTCTCTCTCTCTCTCTGTCTCTCTCTCTGTAACATGACAGTGTGCACAGGGCATTGATCATGAATAAAAGAAAGTTTCAATTCTTCCATTTACCATTTAGGCCCAGCTTCAAAATCACAAAGTTCCAAGGCATTTTCTTTTCTTCCCAATGAGTCTAGGTTGGTCTTCAGAGAAGTAGTATTAAGGACATAGAGAGGTGCAGTTTTTCAGAACACAAATGTAAGCCATATCCTTCTCCAATGCTTGCACTGTGATGAGATTTTTGTCTTTAAGAATAGCAGTATATTATCACATTTTCATCTTTCCAGCTGTCATTTATCTTTAATAGTTTAATAGTTTAAAGCTGATTACTGCCAAACTGCTGATAAATGAACATTACTATAAGGTGGGATCTGAGATCATCCTCTCCTATACACTTGTACGCATGCCTGACATTGTGGCTGTGAGCATGTGACCTACAGAATCTGAGAAAGTAATACAGCTGTGGTAACTGTAAAAGAAAACTTGTTCTTAGAATTCAACAAGTACAGGAAGAAAGTTAACCAAAGAGCAGCTCCCACACCAAGCTGGAGTGACCAGAAGGAGGGAATTTCTGTTGACAAACATTCAGGGAAGGCAAGAAAAGAAATGGATTCAAACGAGGATTTGAAATCTGTGTGCACGATGAGCTGAGGTAGGGGTGTCTGTGTGTGTGTGTGTGTAGAAATACAGAAGAGAAGTCTGGGAGAAAGCTTGTGGCAAACATCTTCTCATTGAACCAGTAAGAGGAGAGACAGGAAAGGAGGGCGTCACCCAGCTCAGTAAAATGGGACCTGTTTATTCTGAGTATGAAGAGGCAACCAGCCCTATCAGGGCAGAGCGGACGACAGTGATGCTGAGAAAATGTGAGGAGTGGTGGATGGTGCTTCCATCTCACCATGGAGAATGTGAGGAGTGGTGGGTGGTGCTCCCATTTCACCATGGGAAATGTGGATAGTGCTCCCATTTCACCATGGGAAATGCAAAGAGGCCACAAAGAAACAGCAGAGACCTGGGGAGGACTCGGGTGGGAAAGCCTGTGCTTTCTCTGATTGCATCTTTTCTAAGTTCATACACGGAAGTAGAGTAGAAAGGAATGGATGCCCTTAAGGGGAAAAAACCCAGTTCACAATAGAAAATGCACAAGCAATAATAACACATTAATATATTCACGTGTATAACTATAAAAGAATTATTGTACACACAAGCACATAAAACATGATGTACTAAAAATGAGTGTGCAGGCCACTACTAATATATCTGCCAATAGACAGAGATGAACAAGTCAGATAGTCTTGAATCCCACATTTTTATTGCAGGTAAGTGAGACACTATGAATATATTCAATAAGAAACTTTGACTTGTCAAAATGCTAGAAAGGAAATAAAGATAAATGTAGTTATTAAATGAAACCCATGGAAATCCCAGTGGGTGGTAAGGGATTCCTCCCTATGGGCTGCTAATCAGGAGCCTTTAAAAAGCCCCCAAGCAAAACAAGGTACTGCCATTGTTTTTGGCTCCCCCTAGAACTATATGGTAAGTAAGTCTCCTTTGCTGAAGTTGCCACATGTTGCAAAACATAAAGAAACCACACTAGAGCTTAGTTGGAAGCTTTCTCCCTGCTGACTAGACTTCACGGTGTTTGAAGGGGCTAGGTAGGCCACTGAGAGGGAGCAGTTAACAATGAACTTACCCACATGCAACAATAATAGTAACATGTCAGGGGATATGTGCCCACGATGCATTAGGGGCACAACTGTTATGGGTATAACCAACTACTTTCTGATTAAATTTGAAGTGTATATATGTATGATATATATGTAGTATATGTACATGTACATATTTATGTCAAAACCCTATGGCTGACGAGGTCATAGGCAGTTTTGTTTAATGGACACAGTGTCAAATCGCCTTCTAAATATTTATGCTTGTACACAAATCAATGCTGCTCTCAGGCTTGGTGAGAGAAGCCTCTGGAGTGGACAGAGATTAATGCTGAGGCATTAATGGGTTAATGTGATGAGAATAAGTAACTGTTCAGTGCTCAGTCCTAAACAAGATGTCTGTGTCACCCCCCTCCTTGAGGATCAGGAAACACCAAGGGAAAGGGCATGGGAAGAGAGGAAGGGCAGGGTGGGATAGGGAGCAGGGCTGGGAAAAGCTGTTTGGGCCATGGAGGCTGTAGCCACGGACTCTCTTCAGCTGTGACTGTCTTCATAAAACTGGGCCTGTCAAGTGTCTCTCATAGGAGGATCCTGAGGCCTCTTCAGTGCCCAAGGGGACTGTAGACAGTTAATGATTTCTGGGGAATGGAGGTGAGATTACATTCGTCTGTGGTGTAACCACTAGCCAGTTGCTCTTAACTTTAGTAAATAAATTTCATCCATGATCATACCATCGGCCTTACTAAACACACAAGTATATATATACACACAGGCATACACATACATATACGCGGGTGTGTAAATGCACACACAAAATGGAGGGTTGTTGGGAAGAAGAAAGAGACCAAACAGAGTGAAAGGTCATACAGTAATAGAGTAATAGCGAGCTAATGGGATCTATCAATCATCTATCTATCTATCCATCAATCTATCATCTATGTATGTATCATCTGTCATCTATCATCTATCTCTAGCAATTTAACTTTTACCATCTATCTATCTATCTACGTATCATATATAAATCATCTATTATCTCACTATACACACACACATATAAAATTATGGGAGGATAAGGATAAATGTATAAAACAAATGTAAGAGACTACTGGGGAAAGAGAAATGTGATAGTCTCCCCCACAGATCATGCATGTAAACTGTAATCAAATGAGAAGCACCTGGCTCAGGGTGGGAGAGACTAGGGCAGGGGTGTGCCAAGAAGTACCAGAAAGTTTAAAAAAAAAATTCCCAGTGTATTCTGGAAACAGAACTCTCTGGTTATTATAAGGGAGTATAAAACATAACCTGTGGTCTCAAGAAGCTGCAAGCCTGACAGCAGAGACAGAATCGTAGTTAACTGTCACAGTACAGATGATGGAGCAGGGTAGAGACAAGTCCAGTGGAGCCACTCAGCCTGGGAACCAGGACCATGCAGCCTGTGATCTAAGCCTTCTGAAGCTGTTGTGGAGGAGGGTGGTGCCAACTAGCTGGTGAACTGTACGTGGGAAACATCACTGGGAGAGCCAATCAAAATCTTTGTGGGGATCAGGAATCAGTGGAAAGGCAATACCGAGGCAGTCTACATAGAACTCGTGGGATTAGTGAACACTGGGCGACATGTCCAGCTTATTCAGACTCAGAAAGAGCAAACTTCCAGAGGCCCTGGGCTTGTTGCTTCTAAAACTGTAGCAGACGTCTACGATAAGTAAGCAGCCACAGTCCTGTGACCACCTGATCTTCCCTGGCATTATTGATCCATTGGGAACTCTAGAAATGAATAGTCAGGAAAGAGTTCTCTGTTCCCAGTCTGGAAGGATGTCTGTCAAGGTCCTTCTTCTCTTGTGTACTTAGGCTGCTCACAAAGGACATGATCAGGGCGACCACACTTGAGTTGGCTAGTGAGATTGCAGTTGTAGGAAGTTTTCAACAAACAAACAGAGCTTTGCTTCCAAGCACACAGTGTAGAAGTCAGTGACAGATACAGGAAAGTTCTTTATGGTGACTGCACTGTAGGGAATGGAGCTGAATCACTGGATCAAGACTAGCATGTCTTTGGGAATGTCTTAGGACGTTAGGTTTGATTTTATTGGTAGTGGGTCTTCTGAGAGTGTTTTAAACAAAAGAGATGCATGAATATGAAAACACCTTAGGAAATTATTCTGTGGATTTGAAACCAGGCAGAGAGAAAACCAATTAGAGAAGGAGAGGAATTTTGGAGAGAAGAAAGGTGGAAATGCTAAATTAAACCAAAATACTTAGTTTAGAGTGCTTAGGTTAGAGATGTCTGACTGGATTGACTAAGAAGGATCCCTCTGTGAAGTTACTTCCTGAAAAGATGTGTGCAGAGGGAATACACCCCCCCCCCCCTTGAGTAAGCAATGCCTTTAGGGAGTAGGAGCCCAGATATAAATACATCTGAGCAAAAGGCAGGGCTGTTTTTGCCTGCTAGCCTGCATTCTTTGCTGGTAAGTGCATCTGCTGTGTTGCTGTTAATGCTGGCACCATCCCTGCCACCATACCTTACCAACACTGGAATCCAGCTTTTTCATCCTTCCAACCTAGACTGATGACTATGGATTTTAGCAACACCTTTTGACTGCTCCGACATCCAACTTCATGTTATCCTCCCTGGTGTGCAGATGGCTGGACTGTCCAGCCTCCAGCCTGTATTATGTAAACCAATCTAATAAGTACCCTTTGCAACCTATGTTCATCCTCTCTGTTTTGTTCTTCTCTTGAACTCTGGCTTTATCCATGGCAGGATAAAGATGGGAGAGAAACTCAGAAAACAGCAACCAGAACATCTTGCAGAGCCAAGGGTTCTTTAGGAAGAAGCTGCAAGAACAAAGAATGGGCTTAAAGGATACATCTGAATCTGCCATGGGTGCCTGAACAGGAGAGCCGGTGTGTTCTTCTTATAGAGTGTACATGCTGTGTCTGTGATGTGTATAGAGACAACAGGAGAGAGAGAGCAAACCCAGCATCTATAAAAACCTTTGATCTAGATAGACCAGTAGAATGTACAAGTCACCTCAACCAGTTGAAACCAAGAGATCCGATGACATAATTTCAGCTGTTGACCCACCTGTTAATTGTCATGCAGATCACTTGGAAACCCTTAAATATTAGAGAGCACCAATCTTTGCCAGAAAGAAGGAACAACCCCCAAGATACCAGGACCACAGCCATCAGTATTTTTTCCAGCCACATTATTGGCAGGAGCCAATGTTCTCCACAGAGAAAACATATCTACTTTACAGATCCAGTTTTTCTTGGCCCAGGTTCTTCATTGGACATAAATGATATCTGACATATGGTTGGCTTACAAATTTTTGTTTTGCTCCATGATTTGGTCAGATTTGCATACGACCCATTAGAACATACACCGCAGCCCATTGTACACTTGGTAAATATTTGACTAAATCTAAAATGGCTACATCCTCAAGTTAGATGAGCTGTGGAAATAGACTTGGGAACAAACACATTGATTCTTTCAGACATGTACCCCCATCCCCTGCCGCCCAAGGCTCCATTCAGTACCCAGTCTCTCTCCAGAAAATAAGCTTGGCTATGTGATTCAAAGCTAAGTTTCTGTATGGTTAGTTTTGGTAGCTCCATAAATCTCCTAGAGTAAGGATTTGTCAGACTGGCGATCATAATTTAATCTTTGTGATGCTTATCAATCAGGACACAGTGAGCCCCTTAGTCAGCTTGATCTTCTAGGCTATTATAGCTCCACTGACTATTTCCTTCCCCATGTGTTCAGTTCTTCATGAGGCAAACAGAATTTGGCATGGTCTAAGCTTTTGATGTATCAAGTGTTTTGTGGAATTTTTCTTGGTTTCAATGGTAAAATCTTTATTTTCTTGGGTTGAAAAGAAATGATTGCTACCTGCTACGTTTTTGATAAAATGTTATCAGACTTTCTATACAAGAGAGCAGATTCGTGGAAAGTTTGCAAGAAAACAAGAGTTCCTTTTAAGTACTGAAAGTAATCTGCCAATTTGTAACTGAAATGTGTGTGTGTGTGTGTGTGTGTGTGTGTACACAAACTCATAAACCCAGGGCTAAAGAGACGGCTGATCTATTAAGAGTCTTACTGTTCTTGTAGAGGACCAGGTTTGGGTCCCAGAGCCCATCTGGAATTCTAGTTCCATAGGATCTGACACCCTCTTCTGTCTTCCATAGGTATTACATGCACATTATGCTCATACATACATGCAGGTAAAAAAATGAAAATCATACACTTAATGAAGATAAACTTTAACAAAGAAATAAAAAGCATTAAAAACAAATAGAGTCAGAAATAGCCATAATCTTTAAATATAAGCATTGTTCATATTTATTAGCCACTAATAATGGTGCCAATAACACAAAGAGATGCTAGGTTGTATTCATCCTTAATTTTAACAAATTCCAGAGAGCCAGTGGTTCTCAACCTTCCTAATGCTGTGGCCCTTTAATACAGTTCCTCATATTGTGCTGACCCATAATCATAAAACTATTTTCAATGCTACTTCCTAACTGTAAATCTGCTACAGAATCATAATGTAAATATCTGATATTTCTGATGGTCTTAGGCAACCCCTCCGAATGGGTTGTTTGACCTCCAAAGGGGTCATGACCACAATTAGAAGTGCTGCTCTAAGTAATTGTTCCTATCAATGATCTTAGATCAACCAACCTTTTTAAAATTGATAGGCGACCTTGATCCCAGCATTTATTTATTACTCCAGGTTCGGTCATACATTCATGCAAAAAAAGATGATAATTAAAATTCTTTATATATTAGTTAAAGCTGCAAATTAATATGATGCCAATTATTCCTTAACCAATTAGTTCCCCTAAATAATCACACAGAGACCTTTTCATATTTCAAAGCTTGGGCCTTAGCTGGTCACACTCTCAACTAGCTCATCTACTTTAACCCTACCACCTAGCCCCATCCAGGATACCTTTCAGGTCCATAGTCATGTCCATTTCCTCTGATATCTACAGCTGAAAGCCTCTTCCTCTTTCTTTTTCCCAGAGTTCCTTTCTCCTTCCCAGGAAGCCCCGCCTTCCACTTCCTGCCCAGCTAATTGGCCATCAGGTTTTTATGAAAGCCAATCAGAGAATGCTTTAGGTAGGTAAGGAGGGAAATGAGGGACAGAAAAACAAATTTACAGCATACTCCAACACCTACACTCAGGATGGTTTCTTCTGAGTTGAATTGCTAGGCCAGATGGCAAACGTTCATTTTCATCTCTGAGTTCTATTGCAAAACTCTATCAGTGTGTGCCCTCATTACCCATAGGCAGTGGTGCCTAACTTCTCTTAGCTTCCTTTTACTGTAACACCTTAAAAAAAATAAGTGGGCTGTTTTCCACACAATGTGTGAGAAGTGATTACTCATAGTTTGACTTACTTTTTCCTTGTTCATTTATTTTATTACTCATTGTGATCTATTTTATTATTTTATTGACTCTGTATTGACTCATATGCATAAGACTTTTGCTTATGTTTTGAGTTTTCAATGACATTTTGCTTTTTTTTACAAAAAAAACTTTTAAATTTTTTTTCTTATTTATGGGAGCTCTTGGTTCCTTAGGGAACCTCTTGCTTAGGTATACTTGTCGCACGCTCATCCACCCGGCTTATCGTTTTATTATTCTATGACCTAGTTCACTGTTCAGCTCTCTTTGCCTGTGATGTTCTTATGATGTGTAATTTTCCATGAGCTGCTGTGTGAATCCCTTCTGCATCCTTGTTTTATGTCTTATTAAAAAGTCATTCTTGCCATTTCAAGTACAAAAGCAACATTTTCTATTTTTTTTTTTCAAATTTTAATCTTTAATCGCTTGATCCCATCTGGAAACATTTTCAACATATGGATTGAAGTAGAGATCCAATTTAATATTTTACAAAACCTAAGCTATTCATAATATTCTACTCCTGGCCTGTGATTTATCATGTAGCCAAATCCCTTGGGTAGTTCAGCATATTTATTGACTTTATTCCATTCAAATTTTTGGCTTGCCTATTCAGATGACAGAACCAAATTCTCTTGTCTATTGTAACTGTGTAATGTAGTTAAATATACGAAACACACTCTCTCATTTGTCTTTTTAAAAAAACATATTCCAGCTATTCTTCTGTGCTTATTTCATTATAAGATATCTTAGAATTAGAAGTAATCACAAAAACAGAAAACTTGTTGTTAAAAATCAGTCCTTGTCACTGGAAGTTAAAGACTTGTGACTGGGACATTGTCCAGTGGGTAAGGCACTGGCCCAATAAGCACAAAGAGCAGAGTCTGAATCCCCAGGATTCCTGTACTTGCTTACCTGCCTGGTGGATCACAGGCAACCCAGGTCCTGTGAAGCAGAGACAGGCAAGCTGGCTGACCAGGCTGGGTGAGCTAGTGAGTGCTCGGTTCTCAAAGAGACCCTGGCTTAGCCACTGATAGGTGGGAAGTGACTGAGGAAGACATAGGACATCTGGGAAGGCTTTCACGTGTGCTCACACAATAGAACACATATATGCATAGCACACACCTATACACATGCAAAACAGAGTCTTTTAAATAATATATAGGAGGTGATGTTATATCTATAGAAGAATACACACACACACACACAAACACACACACACCTATGGTAACTTACTCATTTATGACTCTGAGCATCATTTGTAACTTTTCTTATACTTCTGAAGTTTAAATTTACACATTTTGAGGCCATAATTCATGTTGTAAGGAAAATTTGTTCAAAAATGTGTTGCATGCTATTAAGCTTGTTTACTTTGAAGGTAGATGTTTAATTGTTATATAAGTTTTAGTATTTTTAGATGTCCAAACTTTTATGAATAAATATACCTTTGGCTCTTCCTCCCTAATATCTCCCTTTTTTCTGTTTCTTGACTACACTAGCTCTTATATTTTCCTAATGGGTATGTTTCTGACACCTTTTATCATGAATGAGAGGCATTCCCATAGAAAAGGCTGCCAGTCAACTGCTTCTAGGTTCCAAGTCTTGCTTCAGAGAACATTGCCCATCCCCCACACGCTCAAGACATTCCGTATTTCCATCCAGTATTTATAGTTTTCATTTTACGATGAGATTTAATCCATCTGGAATTTATTTCTATAGATTTCATGAGATAAAAATCCCCACTTTATGTTTTCCAGATGGGTAGCAACATTTTCCCAACATCAGTTATAAAATTGGTCATTCCTTGCTCGCTGGTTGGAAACGCCGCTTTAATCATCTTCTGAATAGATCAGTTTTACTTATTAAGGCAGAGCTTAAAAACCATGGAGGAAATGAGTTGCAGTATAGAAGAGAAACGCAAAAAGTAGGCAATGGGGGAATAAAATAGGCACGGGGAGAAAGCCATATACAAATATTTAATGTCGGCAATAAAACAAAAAGGCCAGTCCCATCAAAATCTAGAAATATTCACAGAAAACACACTCACAAGTTATTTCATTAAGGAAGACCTCAAAGACAAAAACTGATAAAGTCCAAGTGCTTGGTGGCTCATTCTTCAGACATTGTTTAGCTGCTCTTATTGTCTTGAAAGTTCAGGTATGTCCAAGGATGGATCAAAAGTCCCTTTGAGTAAAAGGCAAAGCCGAGAATGAGAACACAGGGAAAGAACCCACAGTGTCTTCTCATCTTGATCTGTGAGCCCTTGCCTTCTATTTAAACAAGTCATGGAATGGAGGTCAACAGGCTGAGTCACAACAGTTCTCCCTTTTAACTGGAGAATCTGTGTAACAGTTCCTCATGGGAAAGGACCACGATGGTTTAGAGTCCACACTGAACATTGGAACCATGTCAACATAACAAATTGACGTCTCCACGGTGTTCTTTCCCACAGCTCTGAAAGGCTCCTGTTGAACCAAGACACAGGGTGGTAATAGTGGAACCCATCAACACATGGACATAGCTTTATGGCTTCACGGCCTTGTGGGACACCAGAGCCAGTGGCAGAATTGTCTCACACTTCTCCCTGGAAGCTCCCAATGTGGTTGACAAGTTGAGGCCTCTGGATTCTAACACCTTCATTCACAACAGCAACCAAACTTGGTGGAATAATCAGACAGAGTATTATGCTCATCCTATGCACAGTATTGTGGCATTTAAGACTTACTCAGTTTATATAAAGCCTAAAAGGGTCCTGAGGTTGTGTCCACACAGCATCATGTAAACATGGTCACGGGGTTTTCTCACTAGTGGGTGAATATGCTTGCAGAAAGAATAGCTGGTTGAACTTAATGAATCAGCAACAGCTTCAGCAATTGTAAGTGAAGTCCCCTCCTCAGGGGTAGGGGGTGGGGCTTCACGTGTACTGTGGCTAGAATGGAGTCTACGTGATTAAGCTGTCTCACTACAAATAAAATGTAAACAAGTCTCAAGACTCCGACGTAAAAGAGATGACTGATATTCTGTTCCGTTTATGACAAACACTTGGATATCTAAAAACATCACAATGTGCATGAGCCTACAGTAAAAACATACAGTTTTAAGGGGTAAAATAATATTAATAATTATAAACATACAACTGAGTATATTTTTAGCGTTTCATCAGAGATAAAACCTAGACTAAGCAAACAGACATTTTTCCTATGATCAAAGCAGCCAGCATAAGGAAATGGAAACACTGGCAGTTAAGTTAAATGCTGTCTTTAGCAGATTTTCCTGGAAAAGCCTTGAAGACTGTGTGTCTATTTTTGACCATCCATTAATTACCAAGCTGGTCCTGGGTGCTCTCTGACTTCCTGGCATTCCAAATTAAGCCAGATTTTGGACAGGCCTGAGGAGGAGGGCTGTCCAAATACTTTATTGAAACACAAGAAAGTCTTTCACGAAACCACGCCAAGCCTTAGATTCAAAAGCACTTAAAATTATCCCTCCAACAGTCATACTATGTGATGGTTTATTTTTGGAGGTTCAGTGTTTGTTATTGAGGAAAAATAATCACAAAAATATGCTGTGAGCAATTAGGCAGTAAGGAGTGGCTCATATACATCATAGGGGCACATATATGTCATGGGGGCACATATATGTCATAGGGGCACATACATGTCATGGGGGCACATGTAAGTCATAGGGGCACATACATGTCATGGGGGCACATATATGTCATGGGGGCACATATATGTCATTGGCACATGTATATATATATATCATGGGGTGCATGTGTGTCATAGGGGCACATGTATATCATAGGGGTACATATATGTCATAGGGGCACATATATGTCAAAGGGGCACATATATGTCATGAGGACACATGTTTGTTATGGGGCACATACCTGTCATTGGGACACATATATGTCATGTATTCAGCACAAAGCATCCAGCACACTTAGTGGAGACTGGGGCAGTTTGAGAAATAGTATTGTTTTTTTTTTTCTGTTTTTCTTCCCATTGCTGACGTTTTTATTGTAAAATATTTTCATTATTTTTAATAAATCTGCATGTGTGTGTATGTGTACACACGAATGCAGTCAGTTCTCACAGAGGCTAGAAGTAGACCCCTCAAAAGCTGGAGTTACAAGTGGATATAAGACCTACTGAGTAGATTTTGGGATAAATCCTGATCCTCTGCAAGAGCAATACATGCTTTTAACCAAGCTCCCAAATCTCATTGATAAGAACTTTGAATAACACACCTTTAAAATTTGACCTTAACTTGCATACACTTATTATGAAAAATTACCAATGCATTCCATTCATTTCGTGAACCGTTTACAACCATGACACTGTTAAAAACAAAAAGCCCAAGGGATAAAAGAAGGAGAAATTACTAGAAAAACAGTTGTGGCTTTGTATAAAATAGAATGTGTTTATATACTTGTTATCAAACATAGTGGATAAATACCATACCAGAAATTCATAGATTTAAAAAAAAAATTGTCCCAACTGATTGTCTAATGGTTGCCTCCAATTTAGGAAGTTTCCTGAATAAACATCTTTGGGTTCCTGGGGATTCTAGCATAGCTTGGCTGATGCTTTGAACTCTAACACTACAGTTTTAGAGCGCTTCCGAAAATTGCCAAGTCACAATTATATTTAAAAGCAAGAGCTACTTTCAAAAGTTTGGAGTTATTTCCACCCAGAATGTACAGAGCTGTGGAAGAGACCGACTATTTCGTTCATGGGAAATGAAGCCACCATGATTCCCAGGAGGCATGAGACTGGCACCAACTGCCACCAACTTGTTCCTGAAACCAGGCTGGGGCCGCTGGTGGTATTTCCCAGGCTTCAGGCCGAACTCTGTTAGTGTTGCTGCTCCTGCAGAGGCTGCTGGCCCCTACCAGAAACCATGGTAACACTAAAGGGCCTCAAATTCCTTCATCACTGCATGCTAGTGCTCTTTGAAATTGATCCCATGATGCACCTTGACAACTTAGAAAAAGGTAATCAGGTATTCAGATGTCAACGGTCCCGTAAATTGCATTAGGTAGAAAGTGTGCCTTGCAGCTGTCTCACTCACTATGAAGTTGCTAGAACCCAAGTGGCTTGCTGTAAACTTTGTGCTACCCAAGTCCAAAGCCATCACGATGCTCTAAGAACACATGGAATGTCACCTTGGTCTAGGAAAAGGGCATTCCTGTAAAGGCCTGTGCAGCTACCTCAGCTATTTTTCTGCACCGAGGAAGCAGGGCAGTACTAGCTCCCAACTTCCAGCAAATTGATTTTAAAATCATTTTCCTCTCTTTTGTTCAGCGTTCACTGAATATACATTTTTTGTTTTAATGTCAGAGGGACATTGCAAAAAACCTCAGATGAGAGAGTGACGTAGTCCAGCCAGTCAAAAGCTGTAGTACTAGGCACCCAAGGAGAGCAAGGAATAGGGAAGGGGGTGGTAAATGTCTGCCTTAAATCTTTGAAGGGTGTGCTATGCCGTTCTGTCTACAGCTTTTCAAGCAGTTCCATAAAAACCAATCATTTAGAATGGTTCTCGGAGCGGTGTAATGTCCGCTACCAGAGCAGGAGGTTGTAGAGACAGCCATTCGACGTCAAAGTTCCTTCCACTCAGATGAAAAAAAAAATTATCTTGGCTTTGATACAAGATCATCTTTTTGTATTGTTTCCTTAAAAAACTGGTGTATGCAAACATGGGGGCGTAAGAAGGAACGAGTTAAGCCTCGCAGCTTCATGTTGGAAGCAATAACTAAGGTGTCGTCGGGTAAGACTCCTCGGAGGTGACAGGTGAGGTTCGCAAAGGCAGAGCCTCCGGGGAAGCATCCTCCCATTCACTGGGACCACTCTCAGAGGGCTGGTCTGGGCCACTGTGCTCCGGTTTGGGGCTTTCTGGATGATCTCGCATGAAGTCCCTCGTGGCCATAATCAAAGCCACAAGTCGGTAGAAGTGCAGAGCCATCACTAGGGAATTCTTCACGGCAAAGAACACCAACATGTGGTTGATCACTTTAAAGTAGATCATCAGGACGAGGCGCACAACCAGGAAGGGACCGTCTTGGATGAAGAAGCTGAGACCAATGGCCCATAGATCCGCACTGTACTGGCACAGGAAAACCCTAAGGAAGCCCCTGGCTTTCACTGAGGCGGGGCATACCAGTTTCAACTGGACTGGAGGAAAAATGAAAGAAACAACGGTTAACATTTGGAAATGCAAAGGGGAGAGAGGCATGGGACAGCCATTAGGGTGGTCTTGTTGTGAAAGAGGGAGAATGGCCCTCCAGGTTAATGTGGAGGAATAGGGGGCATTTCTTCACCTCAACTCCACCCTGATTCTGGCCACATGGTTACATCCACTTTAAAGGCTCAGTATCCATCTTACAGCCTCCCTGTAGGGGATGATCTATTAAATAGACTATAGAAAAGGAGGTGTAAAGGAAATTGTGTGCACGTGTGTGCATCGCTCTCTAGCGCTGAGATCTTGGCCATGTTGCATGACCTCCAGGCGCTTTAGTTTCTTCCTTGAAACCTGTGATACCATGAATCCTAAAACAGGGGTCTCTAGTCATTGGCTTGCTTTCTGGTTAGGATAACACCATATCTCTCTTTCTGCTCAGCTTCTTCCTTCATTCTTCCTGTTGGGGGAGGCAGGTGAGGGATTTTCTTGACCCTTAACTGCAGCATATGAACGGCAGAGTTCCCAGCACAGCCCATTCCAGATGTTTTTTCTCAACATTATCCCTAAGTGCTACTTCTCCCAACCACGTGGGCAAACTCTGCTTTGAAAACTCGAGTGCTTAGAATTCAAATTCAAATTTAACTCACGTTTAAACATATTTTTCTAATGTTGGTGATGGTGTGTGTATGTGTGGGAGCCCGAATAAAAGCCATTATTTTATTTGGTCCTAATTCCATCTGCTTTTGTCTCCCAGTTTATGAGAGAACGAGTATAATTGCATAGTTTTTTTTTCCAGTTGAACAAAAGGCGAGCCCATCAACAGATGAACCTTTTGTTTTAATTTCTAAGATGTAAATTTAATTCAGGGTCAAGGGTAGAAAATAATCCCTTTTTTGTAAGAATAAAGCCTCCCATTTGGAGTTTTCCAACAAAGGATGTCTCAATCCAGCAATAGGGTACAAATATCATGAAGCAGCTTTGGTATGGGTGACTGTAACGCACTGCTTGTTAGAGAATACAATAGCAGTTTAGTCAGAAGCGACATTTGGTCTCTGTTTTTCCAACAGCTGCAGAGAATTGTCACCTCTGTACGTTTACCAAATTTCCTCTTTGAATACAAACTTTCTTAGCAAGTCTGTAAACCACAAAATAGGAGAAGGCAAATGAATGGCCATGAAAGACAAACATAAGGTTAGTAAGTGCCATTCGTAAGAAGCTATGCCCAAGAAATTCCTCCTAGCAGACCTGCTAAGGGTAATATTACTCAATATATAAAGATGGAGCCCAGGAGTCTATTAGGATGACAGCTGGCTGGCTTCTGGCTGGCTTACAAGTAGCATATACCCCCTAAAGCATACTTCAGCAAGTTGTTTGCATATATTCATTTTTGATTATTAATCTCTAATTGGATTGTATTTTCCTTTTTTTGGGTAAGGATCTAGGTATGTGGTTGTGGCTAGCCTGGAACTCACAAGTAGACCAGGCTGGCCTCAATCCCAGAGATCTGCTTGAGACTATTTTCAGACCTCTGGGACTAAAAGAGGTCATTGCCATGCCCAAACTGTGTTTTGATTGTTTGTTTAGTTTTGTTCTTTGTTTTCCTAATTTGAAAAAAGCCAGGCAACCCTCCCTATCTCTCCAGGAAACAATTGTATCCAAGAAAGTATATGTTTTAAGACCCCTGAATGTGACTCAGAAGTTAAGAGCAGTGTCTGCCCTTCCAGAGTTTTCTGAGTTCAATTCCCAGCAACATGGTGGCTCACAGTCATCTGTAGTGGGATCCAATGCCCTCTTCTGATGTGTCTGAAGATAGCTACAGTGCACTTACATCAATAAAATAAATCTCTTTTTAAGAATACCCTGAATAAAAGACCCCTGCATCTATTAATGTGGATCCCAAAATGTACTCACTCTGACTTAGCTTCACCCTGAAGCCATCAGGAAGAGTGTCACACAGAATAAAATATACTTAGAAAAAGAATTACAAAAGTCTGGGGTTTCTCCAGAGTAAAGCACCAACGAGGGGAATTCCTGCAGCACATGTCTAACATGCGAAAGAGTTATGGCATGATTCCAAGCTGACACCGACCAATGCAATGTTCCATGGTCATAGAACAGTTTTGAATCTTTGCTGTCCACCATGGGAGCCACATGGGGCAAAGGACCAGGCAAAGCAGGGCCAGCATGACAGAAGAGTTTGGTTGTTCCTTTGCTTGATGTCATACAAATCCATTCAGTTGTGTATGACTGGTGGGTACATACAGAATACAGAAATACAGAAACACTAAAATAGTGTAGGAAATCACTAAAATGAAGACAAGCCGAACAGTTTGCCTCTTGCCAACCCTTGAAGATTTATGTATTCTTTAAAGTTAGAATAAGAGCTGCCATTAAAGGAAATCTTAATTTTCCGTACCACGGCTTGAAATCCTTTGTTCCTTTTACAATACATGTGGATCTCAAGATGTGATTGGCTGAAAATATGGAGACTACACATTGCCAAATCACTTAGCACTTATTGCATTATTGAGTCGTCACTTGAACTGCTGGGTCATCCCATTTCACAGATGGAAAACTTGAGGCACATATATCTCACCTAATTTTGGCAGGATTAGAGATGCTAAGTAATAGAAGGATTAACTGAGTTGAATATAAAGCAGTGTAGTTAACTGTTCAAGTATTTATTATTATTAATTTTGGGGGTCTTTCTGCAAATGAAATTTTACATAGACAAGGCTGACTTATAACTTTCTATGTTGCCAAGGATGAGTGTGAAGCCCTGCTCCTCCTGTTTTCACCATCAGAGTGTCGGGATTAAGGATGCACTTCACCATACCTGGCTACACTCACGTATCTTAAGTCCAACACACACCGAAGTGAGTCCACACTTGGTTTTCCTGAGTGTCAACTTTCTTCCTAAGTTGGAGTAGAGCTAACGCTAGGATATTAAACATGACCTCACTCAACTTACGCCCTTGTGCTAGTATGATTTATCTTTAGGAGTCATAATTTTCTATTTATTTATACAAATACAAAAAAACATTTACCTGCCAGATCAAGGGGGAACTGCAGCATACTCCACGTCCACACCACAAGAATGCCAGAGACCAGAGTAGGGTTGGTTCTAGAAGATAAGAGCACGTTAAATGAGCAGTTTACCATACACCCACACTCAGAGAAGAGAGATGATAAATCACAGCTTGTTAGGGACTAAATAAGTATTTTATGAGTTGACAAAATATATTGTGTTCTAATAAATTGATTTTAAAAACATGCATGGTAATAGAACCACATGAAAGATTGGGTCTTTGGCTAAATAGCAAGTTTGAGACCAGCATGGTCTACGTGTGATCTATTCTTTTAAAATAATAATAATAATAATAATAATAATAATAATAATTAATAATAATAATAATAATAAACAATCATAGTAATCACAAGCATAAATTGGAATAGAACCTATTGATGACATATTTTTCTCTAATTTGATGACACCTTAGAAAGATTACAGGATAGAAATACTATCAGAAACAGTTAAATACAGACATAAATGTTCAACCCTTCCCCCCCCCGTTTCAATAATGATTTTCCAGAAAAAGCTGATGATAGCCCCACGACTCCAAGACTACTGAAAATAAAAAACAATTAAAAAGGCAGGAGGGATGACCTAGTGGTTAAGATCACTTGCTGCTTTGTTACTGCAGAGGACCTGAGTTTGGTTTGTAGCATCCAAAGGGCAGCTTAAAACCCTCTATAACCCCAGTCCACAAGGATCTGACCTCTAGTACCAGGCACACGTACTAACCCAGGGGAACGCATATACACAGAAATTAAAAAAAAATAAAATAAAGCAAAGAGACAATTGAAAAGGGCATGCTGGTGCTTATGAATCTAAAACACAACATAGTGAAGGTAAGCCATCCTTAGGAGGAAAACTCCAGTGGTAATTTCAGTAACCAACAACTTGCCACCAGAGTATAGACTAAAAGGCTAAGTGTTTGTTTATGGTGTGTGTGTGTGTGTCTGTGTGTGTAGTATATATATGTGTGGTATGGGTGTGTGGATGTGTTCCTCTTTCACTATTGTATCCTCAGTCCCTAGAACAGTACCTGGAAATTATAGGTATTCAGTATATTTCCATAGAAAAGTTTAATTAGATGTACAAATCAAAAAGTTTGATTTGGTTTTCAACCAAAGACCCAATCTTTCATGTGGTCTGTGTTTAAAGAAATTCCCAGAAAGGTAGCTTCAGAAAACACACGTTGCATAGATGCAAAGATAAAGACAAACAAGCAAACAGACCAAGACCTTGTGATGTAACAACAGATCCTTTGTTTCCAACTTTTCCCAAGTGGGAGTTTTGCATGGGGAGGGCTAGAGAGGCATCAGAAAGTGTGCCGGAGAGAAGACTCGATGAGGTGATTTCAGGGGTGTCCATAAATGCTTCAAGTGTGGAGATCTTAAGAAATAAGAGCTGGATTTGTGAAGGAAATTTCAAAGCCGTCACCATCTGCCTCAGTAGTTAATTTGGAGAAGAGGTTGGTGACAGAAATTAAAGAGTCTTCACCTTCAAAGTGAAGACGGATTCTGAAGGACAGAAGGCAAGTTACCATTATCACCTACTTAGGTTATATAAGGGAGTCATCAGAAGGTGTCTGCGAGAGCTCAGAAAAGGCAATAATTACAAGAGTCCTGTGGGTTATCCAAGAATAGCTGCTCTCAAATGAGCTTATCTTGTCTTTATTTCAAAACAAACAAAAAAATTTGACCTGGGTTGCCAGACTGATAATGCTATAACTTGATAATAGATACTCGGATCTAGATAAGCCTCCCTCAAATATCTCCCATGGTATCTTATTAACAAAATTAAGAGATATTGTGAGCGAGTATGGCTAGGTGGATTTTAGACTGAGCAAATGAGTCCCCAAATGAAATGTTCTAACTGATGGCCACAGGCTCTGTGTTGGAATCTGCTCAAACCTGTGTGTTTGATCAATGACCTTGTTGATGATGTCAATGGGAGGCTTCTTGTGTCCATTCATGGAAACAGAGCTATTCTCTAGACAAACCCGTTTTGGTCATGAGCCCAAAACGATGTGACTGAATGACCTAAATTAGGGTAGAGCAGAATAGAAAAGATCCCATTCCCCAGGAGCAGCGAGTGGTTTTTCCCTTGATAACTAATTATGTGCCTGTGGCGCGAGATGATTTATGGCTTTTCAGAGTCAAATGCAAGCACAGGTCAGTTCCCATGAAATGTAAAATCGAATTTTAAGTGGAAGTCCCTTGAGAAGGTAGACTAAACCGCTTCTTTACCTGTCAGGGTCTATACAGAGCAAACCTTCCATTTTAAACTAATATTATACATGGTTTCTAGGATTATACTTAGTCCTCTAGCAACTCAACAAAGAAGGCACCTGTGCTTTCATGTCTGATCAAGGAGGAACTAAGACTTAGTAAGGCAGGGAAGTATGTCCAAATAGATTTTCTTGAAAGAAAGAATAAAGTTAGCTGATTTTAGCATCTATCCTCTTAAAGGAGTGGCTATTAGCTTTTTAATGTGTGTGTGTGTGTGTGTGTGTGTGTGTGTATGTGTGTGTGTGTGTGTGTGTGTGTATGTGTGTGTGTGCATATGTATATGTGTATCCATATGTGTATGTGTGTATGTAGATTCCCATGGAAACCATAGGGAGGCAGCAGAGCCACTGGAGCTCGAGTCCCTGGCAGCTTTGAGCTGCCTGACTTAGGAGCTAGAAACAGACTTTGAGCCTTCACATCTTAAGTGCTGAGCCATCACTCCAGCCCACATCTAGTCTTTCAGCTAATTTTTTCCTGGTTGTGATGAAACAGATAGCCAAAGCAAATTTGGCAAGAAGGATTTATCTTGCCTCAAGGTTTGAGTGATGCCACCTTAAATGGCAGGACAGGCATTTTGCAGGTAGGAAGCAGATAGAGGTTAACGTAGGCACTCTGCTTATCCCCCACCCCCATCTTTTCTTTCATTCTGGCCCTCTGGAACCCTGTGTACAAACTAAATAACTCACTAAAGGCTGTACTGTGACACTCACATTCAGAGTGAGTCTTTCTCAGTCCAATTTGTTCAGAAGTTCCCTTAGAGATATTCCCAGAAGTGTCTCCTAGATGATGCTAAAGCCCATTATGTTGACAATGCAAAACAGCCATCACACTAGAATCCTGGTACCATTACCAAGAATTGAATGGTAAGTTTTAGTCCTCCTGTATTTTAGAATGTTCAGCACACATCAGAAGCATGAATCACGAGGAGAGAAATTTATAACTTGCATAAAAGGACAGAGCCTATCACTGCCAGGAAAATCAGAGCAGGGTTAGGTAGGGAACAGATCGAGACACTGATGCCTATTCCCCTTTGTGCTTGAAGGGATTCAGTGTGGGAAATAAAGTAAAACCCTGTCTTGTAAGTTCAGAGTGAAAGCTTAGCCTCAAAGGTGTTTAGATGCATCTATCATTTCTAAAAATATCGCCCAAAGACAGACTACATCACTTCCGGGGCAGAAAGCCTCTGTTAGGATTAATCCCAAAGAGCTTGCAAGAAAATGGTTGATATTTTAGAGAGGCTTTCTGAAATAAATGCAGAGTGTTTTTCTAAAATGGTCACTTTTGAAGTTTCTTGCATTACCAAACTTTAATAACTCAGCCCCAAACATTTGTCTGTAATACCATGGAGTACAGTGGCAGTACACAGTATGGTTCCTGGGGATGCAAACACCAACCCTACTACCCCCAGAAGACCAGAATAAAGGCCTTTGACGCTAGACTGCTTATAGGTTACATCATATTCACTTCTCACTTAACATCTGCATAGACTGATACTCATAGGCTACATTGTGTCCACTTCTCACTTAACATTTGCATAGACTGATACTCATAGGCTACATTGTGTTCACTTCTCACTTAACATTTGCATGCTTTTGTTTAGTCCTCTGTACCACTTAACAATCACAATAGCTACTGGATCTCATGGGACAGTTTAAGTGTATTATTTTACTGTGAATATATATTTTGATACAGCATCTGACTCAGGCTGTGTGTGTGGGAAGGGAGGCAATGCACATTAGTTACCTTTATTTTATTACACATAGTCCCGAGACTATATTTCTAATGTTTATATTTATATGATGATCATGACGGTGCCTGCCTCAGAATGAATATAAAAAAATTAAATAACTTATTAACCTAGAGACCTGAGAACAATTCCAGGTTTGGAATTCTAATATACATTCTGACAACTAAGCAATAATTAGGTCTGTTATTTATGTTATTTTTATACTGCCTTCTATCTAAAATTCTTCACATTTCAATTTCATGTTCAAATTATATAGAGATAAACTCTAGGCTACCCTTAGACCTAAACAAGTCCAAGTGTAACCATATGATTTTCTCTATTAGTTACTTGTTCCAGGGATCTGACAAAGGTGACTTGAGGAAGAAAATGAGAGATTCAGGTTCACCATTTAAGGGTGTGGTTCACCTTCCTGGAGAGCCAGAGGCTGGAGCAGGAGATGACTGGTCACTTTGTATCCACAGTCAGTATGCAGACTGAGATGAATTCTAGTGTTCCTCTTAATTGTTCAGCTTTTCTTTGTAATTCAGTCCCAGAACCCAGCCTAGATAAAGATGCCATCGCCACTCAGGGAGAGCATTCCCCACTCTGTTCAACCTCTCTGGAAGGACCCTCAGAGACACACCAAGAGGTGCACCTCTTTCGTGATTTCAAATCCCATCATGTAGATAGTCAAGATTAAAAACCATCAACACAAGCCCCTTCCGCTCCACTCGAGCCCCGGGCTATCTTGCCAGCGAAGTCGCCTGACAGCCGCAAGGGCCCACACAGGATTCCCCACGGGATCCTAAGACCTCTGGTGAGTGGAACATAGCGCAGGCCCCAATCCAATCTCGAGGAACCTGAGACTGCGGTACATAGGGAAGCAGACTACCCGGGCCTGACCTGGGGCACAAGCTCCTTCCGCTCCACTTGAGCCCCGGGCTACCTTGCCTGCGGAGTCACCTGACACCCGCAAGGGCCCACACAGGATTCCACAAGGGATCCTAAGACCTCTAGTGAGTGGAACACAACTTCTGCCAGGAGTCCGGTTCGAACACCAGATATCTGGGTACCTTCCCTGCAAGAAGAGAGCTTTCCTGCAGAGAATACTCTACCCACTGAAACTAAGGAGAGTGCTACCCTCCCAGGTCTGCTTATAGAGGCTAACAGAGTCACCTGAAGAACAAGCTCTTAACAGAAACAACTATAACAGCTAGCTTCAGAGCTTACCAGATGGCAAAAGGCAAACGTAAGAAACCTAGTAACAGAAATCAAGACCACTCACCATCATCAGAACGCAGCACTCCCACCTCACCTAGTCCTGGGCACCCCAACACAACCGAAAATCTAGAACCAGATTTAAAAACATTTCTCATGATGATGATAGAGGACATCAAGAAGGACTTTCATAAGTCACTTAAAGAATTACAGGAGAGCACTGCTAAAGAGTTACAGGCCCTTAAAGAAAAGCAGGAAAACACAGCCAAACAGGTAATGGAAATGAACAAAACCATACTAGAACTAAAAAGGGAAGTAGACACAGTAAAGAAAACCCAAAGCGAGGCAACGCTGGAGATAGAAACCCTAGGAAAGAGATCTGGAACCATAGATGCGAGCATCAGCAACAGAATACAAGAAATGGAAGAGAGAATCTCAGGTGCAGAAGATTCCATAGAGAACATCGACACAACAGTCAAAGAAAAGACAAAATGCAAAAGGATCCTAACTCAAAACATCCAGGAAATCCAGGACACAATGAGAAGACCAAACCTACGGATAATAGGAATTGATGAGAATGAAGATTTTCAACTTAAAGGGCCAGCTAATATCTTCAACAAAATAATAGAAGAAAACTTCCCAAACATAAAGAAAGAGATGCCCATGATCATACAAGAAGCCTACAGAACTCCAAATAGACTGGACCAGAAAAGAAATTCCTCCCGACACATAATAATCAGAACAACAAATGCACTAAATAAAGATAGAATATTAAAAGCAGTAAGGGAGAAAGGTCAAGTAACATATAAAGGAAGGCCTATCAGAATTACACCAGACTTTTCACCAGAGACTATGAAAGCCAGAAGAGCCTGGACAGATGTTATACAGACACTAAGAGAACACAAATGCCAGCCCAGGCTAATATACCCGGCCAAACTCTCAATTACCATAGATGGAGAAACCAAAGTATTCCATGACAAATCCAAATTCACACAATATCTTTCCACGAATCCAGCCCTTCAAAGGATAATAACAGAAAAGAAGCAATACAAGGAAGGAAATCACGCCCTAGAACAAGCAAGAAAGTAATCCCTCAACAAACCAAAAAGAAGACAGCCACAAGAACAGAATGCCATCTCTAACAACAAAAATAAAAGGAAGCAACAATTACTTTTCCTTAATATCTCTTAATATCAATGGACTCAATTCCCCAATAAAAAGACATAGACTAACAGACTGGCTACACAAACAGGACCCAACATTCTGCTGCTTACAGGAAACCCATCTCAGGGAAAAAGACAGACACTACCTCAGAGTGAAAGGCTGGAAAACAATTTTCTGAGCAAATGGTATGAAGAAACAAGCTGGAGTAGCCATTCTAATGTCTAATAAAATCGACTTCTAACACATGGTCATCAAAAAAGACAAGGAGGGGCACTTCATGCTCATCAAAGGTAAAATCTTCCAAGAGGAACTCTCAATTCTGAATATCTATGCTCCAAATACAACGGCAGCCACATTCATTAAAGAAACTTTAGTAAAGCTCAAAGCACACATTGCACCTCACACAATAATACGGGGAACTTCAACAGACCACTTTCACCAATGGACAGATCATGGAAACAGAAACTAAACAGGGACACAGTGAAACTAACAGAAGTTATGAAACAAATGGATTTAACAGATATCTACAGAACATTTTATCCTAAAATCAAAGGATATACCTTCTTCTCTGCACCTCATGGTATCTTCTCCAAAATTGACCACTTAATTGGACACAAAACAAGCCTCAACAGATACAAAAATATTGAAATCGTCCCATGCATCCTATCAGATCACCATGGACTAAGGTTGATCTTCAATAACAAAATAAATAGTAGAAAGCCAACATTCATGTGGAAACTGAACAACACTATCCTCAATGATAGCTTGGTCAAGGAAGGAATAAAGAAAAAAATTAAGAACTTTTTGGAGTTTAATGAAAATGAAGCCACTTCATACCCAAACTTATGGGACACAATGAAAGCATTTCTAAGAGGAAAACTCATAGCTCTGAGTGCCTCCAAAAAGAAACTAGAGAGAGCACACATTAGCAGCTTGACAACACAACTAAAAGCTCTAGAACAAAAGGAAGCAAATTCACCCAAGAGGAGTAGACAGCAGGAAATAATCAAACTCAGGGGTGAAATCAACCAAGTGGAGACAAGAAGAACTATTCAAAGAATCAACCAATCGAGGAGCTGCTTCTTTGAGAAAATCAACACGATAGATAAACCCTTAGCCAGACTCACTAGAGGGCACAGGGAAAGCATCCCAATTAACAAAATCAGAAATGAAAAGGGAGACATAACAACAGATCCTGAAGAAATCCAAAACACCATCAGATCCTTCTACAAAAGGCTATACTCAACAAAACTGGAGAACCTGGATGAAATGGACAAGTTTCTAGACAGATACCAGGTACCAAAGTTAAATCAAGATCAGGTTAATGATCTAAACAGTCCTATATCCCCTAAAGAAATAGAAGCAGTCATTAATTGTCTCCCAACCAAAAAAAAGCCCAGGACCAGATGGGTTTCATGCAGAGTTCTATCAGACCTTCAAAGAAAATCTAATCCCAGTTCTTCACAAACTATTCCACAAAATAGAAACAGAAGGTACTCTACCCAAGTCGCTCTATGAAGCCACATTTACTCTGATACCTAAACCACAAAAAGATCCAACAAAGATAGAGAACTTCAGACCAATTTCCCTTATGAATATCGATGCAAAAATCCTCAATAAAATTCTCGCTAACCGAATCCAAGAACATATTAAAGCAATCATCCATCCTGACCAAGTAGGTTTTATTCCAGGGATGCAGGGATGGTTTAATATATGAAAATCCATCAATGTAATCCATTATATAAACAAACTCAAAGACAAAAACCACATGATCATCTCGTTAGATGCAGAAAAAGCATTTGACAAGATCCAACACCCATTCATGATAAAAGTTTTGGAAAGATCAGGAATTCAAGGCCCATACCTAAACATGATAAAAGCAATCTACAGCAAACCAGTAGCCAACATCAAAGTAAATGGAGAGAAGCTGGAAGCAATCCCACTAAAATCAGGGACTAGACAAGGCTGCCCACTTTCTCCCTACCTTTTCAACATAGTACTTGAAGTATTAGCCAGAGCAATTCGACAATAAAAGGAGATCAAGGGGATACAAATTGGAAAAGAGGAAGTCAAAATATCACTTTTTGCAGATGATATGATAGTATATATAAGTGACCCTAAAAATTCTACCAGAGAACTCCTAAGCCTGATAAACAGCTTCGGTGAAGTAGCTGGATATAAAATAAACTCAAACAAGTCAATGGCCTTTCTCTATACAAAGTATAAACAGGCTGAGAATGAAATTAGGGAAACAACACCCTTCTCAATAGTCACAAATAATATAAAATACCTTGGCGTGACTCTAACTAAGGAAGTGAAAGATCTGTATGATAAGAACTTCAAGTCTCACTGAAACTTATAGAGGAGAAAATAGGGAAAAGCCTCGAAGATATGGGTACAGGGGGAAAATTCCTGAATAGAAGAGCAATGGCTTGTGCTGTAAGATCAAGAATCGATAAATGGGACCTCATAAAATTGCAAAGCTTCTGCAAAACAAAAGACACCGTCAATAAGACAAAAAGGCCGCCAACAGATTGGGAAAGGATCTTTACCTATCCCAAATCGGATAGGGGACTAATATCCAATATATATAAAGAACTCAAGAAGGTGGACTCCAGAAAATCAAATAACCCCATTAAAAATGGGGCTCAGAGCTGAACAAAGAATTCTCACCTGAGGAATACCGAATGGCAGAGAAGCACCTGAAAAAATGTTCAACATCCTTAATCATCAGGGAAATGCTAATCAAAACAACACTGAGATTCCACTTCACTCCAGTCAGAATGGCTAAGATCAAAAACTCAGGTGACAGCAGATGCTGGCGAGGATGTGGAGAAAGGGGAACACTCCTCCATTGTTGGTGGGATTGCAGGCTTGTACACTCTGGAAATCAGTCTGGCTGTTCCTCAGAAAATTGGACATAGTACTACCGGAGGATCACGCAATACCTCTCCTGGGCATATATCCAGAAGATGTCCCAACCGGTAAGAACACATGCTCCACTATGTTCATAGCAGCCTTGTTTATAATAGCCAGAAGCTGGAAAGAACCCAGATGCCCCTCAACAGAGGAATGGATACAGAAAATGTGGTACATTCACACAATGGAGTACTACTCAGCTATTAAAAAGAATGAATTTATGAAATTCCTAGGCAAATGGATAGACCTGGAGGGCATCATCCTGAGTGAAGTAACCCAATCACAAAGGAACTCTCACAATATGTACTCACTGATAAGTGGATATTAGCCCAGAAACTTAGGATATGCAAGATATAAGATACAACTTGCCAAACCATGAAATTCAAGAAGAACGAAGACCAAAGTGTGGACACTTTACCCTTTCTTAGAAATGGGAACAAAACACCCATGGAAGGAGTTACAGAGACAAAATTTGGAGCTGTGATGAAAGGATGGACCATCTAGTGATTGCCATATGAAGGGATCCATCCCATAATTAGCTTCCCAATGCTGACACCATTGCATACACTAGCCAGATTTTGCTGAAAGGACCTGGATATAGCTCTCTCTTGTGAGACTATGCCGGGGCCTAGCAAACACAGAAGTGGATGATCACAGTCAGCTATTGAATGGGTCACACGGCCCCCAATGGAGGAGCTAGAGAAAGTACCCAAGGAGCTAAAGGGAACTGCAACCCTATAGGTGGAACAACAATATGAACTAACCAGTACCCGGGAGCTCTTGTCTTTAGCTGCATATGTATCAAAAGATGGCCTAGTCAGTCATCACTGCAAAGAGAGGCCCATTGGACTTGCAAACTTTATATGCTCCAGTACAGGGGAATGCCAGGGCCAAAAAGGAGGAGTGGGTGGGTAGGGGATTGGGGGTGAGTGGGTATGGGGGACCTTTGGGATAGCATTGAAAATGTAAACGAGGAAAATACCTAATAATAATAAAAAAAGAACTTCAAGTCTCTGAAGAAAGAAATTAAAGAAGATCTCAGAAGATGGAGAGATCTCCCATGCTCATGAAATGGCAGGATCAATATAGTAAAAATGGCTATCTTGCCAAAAGCAATCTACTGATTCAATGCAATCCCCATCAAAATTCCAACTCAATTTTTCAACAAATTAGAAAGAGCAATCTGCAAATTCATCTGGAATAACAAAAAACCTAGGATAGCAAAAACTCTTCTCAAGGAAAAAAGAACTTCTGGTGGAATCACCATGCCTGACCTAAAGCTGTACTACAGAGCAATTGTGATAAAAACTGCATGGTTCTGGTATATCGACAGACAAGTACACCAATGGAATAGAATTGAAGACCCAGAAATGAACCCACACACCTATGGTCACTTGATCTTTGACAAGGGAGCTAAAACCATCCAGTGGAAAAATGACAACATCTTCAACAAATGATGCTGGCACAACTGGTGGTTATCATGTAGAATCATGTGAATCGATCCATTCCTATCTCCTTGTACTAAGGTCAAATCTAAGTGGATTAAGGAACTCCACATAAAACCAGAGACAGTGAAACTTATTGAGGAGAAAGTAGGGAAAAGCCTTGAAGATATGAGCACAGGGGAAAAATTCCTGAATAGAACAGCAATGGTTTGTGTTGTAAGATTGAGAATTGACAAATGAGACCTAATAAAATTGCAAAGCTTCTGCAAGGCAAAAGACACCATCAATAAGACAAAAAGGCCACCAACAGATTGGGAAAGGATCTTTACCTGTCCAAAATCAGATAGGGGACTAATATCCAATATATATAAAGAACTCAAGAAGGTGGACTCCAGAAAATCAAATAACCCCATTAAAAAATGAGCTACACAAAGAATTCTCACCTGAGGAATACTGAATGGATGAGAAGCACATGAAAAAATGTTCAACATCATTCATCATCAGGGAAATGCAAATCAAAACAACCCTGAGATTCCACCTCACACCAGTCAGAGTGGCTAAGATCAAAAATACAGGTGACAGCAGATGCTGGCGAGGATTTGGAGGAAGAGGAACACTCCTTCATTGTTGGTGGGATTGCAAGCTTGTACAACCACTCTGGAAATCAGTCTGGCTGTTCCTCAGAAAACTGGACATAGTACTATCAGAGATTCCAACAATACCTCTCCTGGGCATATATCCAGCAGATATTCCAACCGGTAAGAAGGACACATTCTTCACTATGTTCATAGAAGCCCTATTTATAATAGCCAGAAGCTGGAAAGAAACCAGATGCCCCTCAACAGAGGAATGGATACAGAAAATGTGGTACATTCACACAATGGTATACTACTCAGCTATTAAAAAGAATGAATTTATGAAATTCCTAGGCAAATGGATGGACCTGGAGGGCATCATCCTGAGTGAGGTAACCCAATCACAAAAGAACTCGCACAATATCTACTCACTGATAAGTGGATATTAGCCCAGAAACTTAGGATATGCAAGATATAAGATACAACTTGCCAAACCATGAAATTCAAGAAGAACGAAGACCAAAGTGTGGACACTTTACCCTTTCTTAGAAATGGGAACAAAACACCCATGGAAGGAGTTACAGAGACAAAATTTGGAGCTGTGATGAAAGGATGGACCATCTAGTGATTGCCATATGAAGGGATCCATCCCATAATTAGCTTCCCAATGCTGACACCATTGCATACACTAGCCAGATTTTGCTGAAAGGACCTGGATATAGCTCTCTCTTGTGAGACTATGCCGGGGCCTAGCAAACACAGAAGTGGATGATCACAGTCAGCTATTGAATGGGTCACACGGCCCCCAATGGAGGAGCTAGAGAAAGTACCCAAGGAGCTAAAGGGAACTGCAACCCTATAGGTGGAACAACAATATGAACTAACCAGTACCCGGGAGCTCTTGTCTTTAGCTGCATATGTATCAAAAGATGGCCTAGTCAGTCATCACTGCAAAGAGAGGCCCATTGGACTTGCAAACTTTATATGCTCCAGTACAGGGGAATGCCAGGGCCAAAAAGGAGGAGTGGGTGGGTAGGGGATTGGGGGTGAGTGGGTATGGGGGACCTTTGGGATAGCATTGAAAATGTAAACGAGGAAAATACCTAATAATAATAAAAAAAGAACTTCAAGTCTCTGAAGAAAGAAATTAAAGAAGATCTCAGAAGATGGAAAGATCTCCCATGCTCATGAATTGGCAGGATCAATATAGTAAAAATGGCTATCTTGCCAAAAGCAATCTACTGATTCAATGCAATCCCCATCAAAATTCCAACTCAATTTTTCAACAAATTAGAAAGAGCAATCTGCAAATTCATCTGGAATAACAAAAAACCTAGGATAGCAAAAACTCTGCTCAAGGATAAAAGAACCTCTGGTGGAATCACCATGCCTGACCTAAAGCTGTAATACAGAGCAATTGTGATAAAAACTGCATGGTACTGGTATAGAGACAGACAAGTACACCAATGGAATAGAATTGAAGACCCAGAAATGAACCCACACACCTATGGTCACTTGATCTTTGACAAGGGAGCTAAAACCATCCAGTGGAAAAATGACAACATCTTCAACAAATGATGCTGGCACAACTGGTGGTTATCATGTAGAATCATGTGAATCGATCCATTCCTATCTCCTTGTACTAAGGTCAAATCTAAGTGGATTAAGGAACTCCACATAAAACCAGAGACAGTGAAACTTATTGAGGAGAAAGTAGGGAAAAGCCTTGAAGATATGAGCACAGGGGAAAAATTCCTGAATAGAACAGCAATGGTTTGTGTTGTAAGATTGAGAATTGACAAATGAGACCTAATAAAATTGCAAAGCTTCTGCAAGGCAAAAGACACCATCAATAAGACAAAAAGGCCACCAACAGATTGGGAAAGGATCTTTACCTGTCCAAAATCAGATAGGGGACTAATATCCAATATATATAAAGAACTCAAGAAGGTGGACTCCAGAAAATCAAATAACCCCATTAAAAAATGAGCTACACAAAGAATTCTCACCTGAGGAATACTGAATGGATGAGAAGCACATGAAAAAATGTTCAACATCATTCATCATCAGGGAAATGCAAATCAAAACAACCCTGAGATTCCACCTCACACCAGTCAGAGTGGCTAAGATCAAAATTCAGGTGACAGCAGATGCTGGCGAGGATGTGGAGAAAGGGGAACACTCCTCCATTGTTGGTGGGATTGCAAGCTTGTACAACCACTCTGGAAATCAGTCTGGCTGTTCCTCAGAAAACTGGACATAGTACTATCAGAGATTCCAACAATACCTCTCCTGGGCATATATCCAGCAGATATTCCAACTGGTAAGAAGGACACATTCTTCACTATGTTCATAGAAGCCCTATTTATAATAGCCAGAAGCTGGAAAGAAACCAGATGCCCCTCAACAGAGGAATGGATACAGAAAATGTGGTACATTCACACAATGGTATACTACTCAGCTATTAAAAAGAATGAATTTATGAAATTCCTAGGCAAATGGATGGACCTGGAGGGCATCATCCTGAGTGAGGTAACCCAATCACAAAAGAACTCGCACAATATCTACTCACTGATAAGTGGATATTAGCCCAGAAATTAAAATGCACAAGATATAAGATACAATTTGCTAAATGCATGAAACTCAAGAAGAACGAAGTCCAAAGTGTGGACACTTGGCCCCTTCTTAGAATTGGGAACAAAACACCCATGGAAGGAGTTACAGAGACAAAGTTTGGAGCTGAGAAAAAAAGATGGACCATCTAGAAACTGCCATATCCGGGGACCCATCCCATAATCAGCTTCCAAACGCTGACACCATTGTATACACTAATAAGATTTTGCCTAAGTGACCCAGATATGGCTGTCACTTGTGAGACTATGCCAGGGACTGGCAAACGCAGAAGTGGATCCTCACAGTCAGCTATTGGATGGATGGCAGGGCCCCCATAGAGGAGCTGGGGAAAGTACTCAAGGAGCTGAAGGGATCTGCAATCCTATAGGTGGAACAACAATATGAACTAACCAATTACCCGCCCCCCCTGAGCTCGTGTCTCTAGCTGCATATGAATCAGAAGATGGCCTAGTCGGCCATCAGTGGAAAGAGAGGCCCATTGGACTTGCAAACTTTATATGCCTCAGTACAGACCAAGCCTTGGCTAGGACCAAGAAGTGGGAGTAGGTGGGTGGGGGAGTGGGTGGGGGGACTTTTGGGATAGCATTGAAAATGTAATTGAAATAAATACCCAATTAAAAAATGGAAAAAAAAGAACCACTTTTGTCAAAAACAAAACAAAACAAAAAGAACAACAACAACAAAAAAACAAATATGCATGGAAGCAAAACATCCATGCACATAAAAATAAATTAAAAAAATATAAAATAAGTCACTCTTTGATTATCTTAACTATTTTTTTAAAATGGAGAGTTTTTTTTTAGTATAAAAGAGACAGTGCACAAATAGGATTCATGCACTTTTAAAAGTGTAACAAACACATTGAGACAATAAAGAAGAGAAAGAGAAGAGAAAGCACAAAGGTTTCAAGGGGAAAAAAAGAGTTCACGAGATTGAGCCCAGGAAAAACATACGAAAGGCCTTTTCTGCATTGTCAAATATTCTGAAATATAGTAATGGTGCTGAAACAGACTTTTTCTTTTTAATAAACAATCTGTGTTCAGAAATCCTATAGAGGGTGTTCCCAGAGGTGATGAACTATTTCTCCCGAATATGCTCAATTTAGACTCATGAACATTTTGACAGAGAAGCCACGGCCAATAGAAAGGTCAACAGATACCTCCCCCCCTTCACAAATATGGGTTATATTAGACACGCTGTCAAAGATCACCATCCATGCTGTGCAAATTAACCAGCGACAAGCAACAAATCCAGCATCATTGACTCTCCTTAATGTAGCACAGTTGCAGGTAAGAGCAATGTCTAGGGCGTGCATGCTCCCGGCTCAGCTGCCGTCGGGAGAGGGAGAGAGACATTGTGTAGGATAAAGTTAAAGGGGCAAGAAAAATTTCTTCCAGATGATTGCAGCTGGTGGGAAGAATCAATGCAATATGCTGCAACAAAAGGTGGGAGAGGTTTTAAACCCTAGGAAAGAAAGCACTGGAGGACCCCCAGGGAGGGGGGGGGGGCGCAGCTGATTGATGAGGAGGTGGGGCTAGGGGCGGGGCAGCTGATTAAAATGGATGGGGATTTCTGTTTATTAATTGAGTTTTAAAGTGAGGCCCGGGTGTTCCCACAAACACTGCAAGATTGGAGCCCCTTCATCCTCTATGATGTTGTCCGCTCATTAGGTTCTTTAATACATCTGGAAGACAGGGATCTTATGTCTGTAAGAGCTGAGAGGAGATTACAACTCAACAGGAGCGGGAAGTGAAGAACCATTTCAGATTTCCTGTAAGAAATGCTCTGAGAGAGAAAGCCAAGGCTGACTGTAATTTGAATATAAACTGTCAGCCTTCCCCCACCTCCCACCACTGATTCCTGCTGTAGGACCCTGTGTTTGAACACTTGGTCTCTAGTTTGGGGCCCAGCTGGTGGCGCTGTTGGAGAGCTTATGGAAAATTTAGGAGGTGGAATCTAGCTAGAGGAAGTATATCGCTGGGAATGGGGTTTGGGGTTTTTTATAGCCCGACTTCTCTTCTATCTCATTTCCTGTCTGCCAGGCCAGCTTCCTGTCCCTGCAGCCATTCCTTCCCCAGTCGTTTTCTGTACCCCAATAAAACATGTTAAGGCCATCTTGATCAATCGGAGATTGGGTTTTCAAAGTGAGAGGTTCCTTGAGACTGGAAGGAGCTGAATGAGTTTAGAATGCAATTTGAAAAGGCTAGGCATGTTGGTACATACCTTTAACCTCAACGTTAAAGATGCAGAGGCAGGTGGGTCTCCATGAGTTCAACACCAGCCTAATCTATATAGTGAGTTACAGAATCTCCAAAGCTGCACAGAGACCCTGTCTCCAAGAAATAAGAAAGGAAGGGAGGAAGGGAGGAAGGGAGGGAGGGAGGGAGGGAGGGAGAGAGAGAGAGAGAGAGAGAGAGAGAGAGAGAGAGAGAGAGAGAGAGAGAGCGAGCAAGCTCACATTTAGAATGTAGTGGTCCAAGGGGCCTCTCTTCGGTATTGCAAACCTTATATGCCCCAATACAGGGGAATGCCAGGGCCAAGAAGCGGGAGTGGGTGGGTAGGGGAGCAGGGTGGAGGGAGGGTATAGGGAACATTCCGGATAGCATTTGAAATGTATATAAAGAAAATATCTAATAAAAAATAAATTAAAAAAAAAAAGAATGTAGTGGTCCAGAGACATGATGGGTTTGTTTAGAAATGAAAGTGAAACTTTAAAACCAACTTTAAAACTTTTAAACCAATTCATGTAAGTGATGAATAGACTTCAAATCTATTACAGACCTTCTAAAAAGACATGGTAAATTCTCCTGTGCACTCAGCTGACTAAGAAAGTAGAGGCATGTGCAGAGAGGGCCCAACTGGGTCTTGTTTAAATGAAGGTTCTCTGAGCACAGGTGTGCATCTGAATACATCCCACATCTTCAGTAGGTGTGGCTGTAAGTGTTTAAAGTTCCATATCCATTTCTGCTCTAGTTACAAATTGCAAACTACTTCATTGTATTGGAATTGTGCAAGATTCAAGGTAAAAGTGACACTGAAAATCAAATAGATACATTAATAAAATAAATAAGACAAATAATATAAAAATGAACAACAATAATATTATTTACAAAGCATTAGTACAAGATAATTGAGTAATAAGATAAATGAATAAATAAATTCAAACAAATAAATAAATAGGCCAAGCATCAGCCAGTGCCATCCTGAAATTGATAGATTGCTCCGATTAAGAAACAAAGGGAGAGGTCTGCCTGGAGAACCGTTTCAGTGGTCAAGAGTGCTAGCTAGTCTTTTAGAGGACCCAGGTTCAGTTCTCAGTGCCTACCAGTAACTCCAGCTCCATAAACCACCTTCTGGTCTCTGCAGGCACTGAACACATGTGGAGCACATACATGTGTACAGGCAAACTCATACACATAAGATAAAAGCATTTTTTTAAGGTAACAGATGAAGAAGCTTGTGATGGTGGCAGAGATGTATGGAGAGTGGCCAATTATCAACAAAGTATGTGATACGTCAAAAAGAGAAACAAGGAGCCGGTAACTAAGGGTTACATGATTTAGCACAAAGCAAGGACATCAAAGCAACTAATCTTTTCAAAACTGGAAAACGGTTCTGTGCTCAAGCTAAAGAAACATGGAATGTAAAAGACTCAAGGAATCCACAGATTTAGTGAAGATATAGCAACCACGTGGTATGAGTACAGAGACCCTCAGAGTCAACAGGACAGGGACGGATGGGAAAAATCAACTTGAAAGACCCCATGGTCTGAATTCATGTCTTGATTTGAGATAGTATTAGACAGGTGAATGACCTGGCAGATAGACCCACAGCAAAATGTCTGATCTGAAGCTCAGAGAAGTTAAATACATTCAAAAGGAATAAACCAAGAACCCCAAACACACAGACACACACTTGCAACAGCAGCCTCAGAAGGGGGATGGGAAAAGGAAGCAGGGACAGCATTTAGAGATGATGGCTGACATGTGTGCCCAGATGTAGCACAGCCACACCGATGGTCGATGGAGAAAAGGAAACCTTGTGGGCAGCAAGCCGACTCCTCATGTGCAGGGCAGCTGTGAATAAGCAAGGAGTAAACCTGAAAGGAGATAGTGGTGTTCCCAAAACACTTGGTTGAGTGAGCGGCCTATACGCAATATAGATATTTGTATCGCATGTATGTGTGTCATAAATGAAAACTTGTCAACCATGTAGCCTTTGTGAAAACAAAGCTGCATTCTTCAAGCAAAAGGCGAAAATAAACATTCTTTTTAGTCTATTTTAGTCCAGTTAAAGAAAGACTTGAAAAGTGTCTTGCTAGCAGGTTTATCAAAAACAAAAAACAAAAACAAAAACAAACACTACCACCACCACCACCAACAAAACCAAATGATTTTGCCAAATGGGATGGAGAGGGATCTTACCCTTTTGTTAAATGAAAATATCATAACGGAGAAAATCCATAGTGTGTAAATATTGTCAAGGACAAAACCATAGTGTGTGCAGTAACATACCAACTCATAATATATGTATTGGCATAATAGCCCTCGGGAGACTGAGATGAAGTTTTGGTCCACGAGGCAGATGGAGCCATGATGAAATGGACTAATGCTGTTGTATTTTACCATAGCTGCATCAGGATTAACCTATGATAGAGTATAAACAAGAACACATCCGTCTTATGCAAGCAGAGCACCCTCTAGAGAAAGCTAGATGCTTCATCAAGCAAGCCTCGGGACATTTAAACGTGTTGAACCAATTTAATTCATAACAAGAGTACAATACAATTAAAATTTAAAACGAAGGAGAAATTTTGAGGAATCTTCATTTACTTGGGAACTAATTTTGAATTATATTAAATAAAGGACCAAGACACCAGAATCTATAGGAACGTAAGACAGCCGTGCCGAGAAGTAAACGTGGGACTCTGGATGCTGGAGAAGAAAGACTGGTGATCTAAAGTCTGAGAAAGAAATGAAAATGGAATGATTATCATCAAGTCAATAAAACCCACACGTCTGTCTTTATAAATAAATAAGTTAAATAATTAATTAATAGGCCGATAATCCTCCCCCAACAAGTAAGCAAGCCCATCCTCTCTGGGGAAAAGGAACGAGAGTGAGTCAACATTTAAACCCAGGAAATGAAACAGAGGGCTCACCTCTGAGGCCACAGAACTTATTAACACATGTATGCTAACAGCAGGAGAACTTCATGGCAAAAGACCACTTATTTACAAGAAAGAGAAAAAAATATCCTTGAGAGAAAAGCACACCCCCAAATAAGAAAAATATAAAATATCTAACTAGTCCTAGAGGAGGAAATGATATTGAATTAGTGATTAGATATGATGAAGAAAGGAGGAGGAAGATGAGGGGGAAGAGGTAGAGGGAGCAAAGAGGAAAAGGAAACCACTTCCCATAAAGGAAAGGCCTGGTCCAGATTGCTTCCTTGGGGAATTCTATAAATTCTTGAAAGAAATATCAATTATGCAAAAAATATTTTCAGTAAATAGAAATAAAAATGATGCTTCCTGGTACGTTTATTAAAGCCAGTGTTGTCTGGATTCAAAAGCTTGAATGAGATACCCTTAGAGATAATACTGGGGAACAATATGCCCCATGGACAAGATGGAAGAAAGGAGAAATGTTGGCAAATCAGGCCAAAAAACCACATCACAAAGAACTATGCTGCACAACTAAGTTCAATTTATCCTGGCATCAAAGGTGATTTAACATCTGAAGATCAGTTAATATAATACAGTCATTTTTTTATAATAAAGAACAACCACCAAAATAAAAATCATATCAAAAAAGGCAGACCTCATGGTATTCAATATACATAAGAAAAATTTCTCACTGATGTAGAAATAAAAAATTACATTTCCTCAGGTTTATAATGATAGCCTGGGCCAGCAGAATGGCAACAGCACCCTTAACAGAGAAAACCAAAATATTTCTCTTGAGACTGAAATGTTCAATTCTACTGTATCTGTCTGATGCAGAGGAGGGCTACAAGATGGTAGAATAAGACAAAAAAATAAATTCATGGAGCATGCTTTGGCAACAATCAGAAGTGTCTTCACTTATAAGGAGGATGATCTAACAGTAAAACCTGGAGATAGAAACAAAATAGGTAAGTTTTGTGTGTCATTGCTGGTTACCAAATCATTACGTATATAAATAATGTCTCCACTAAAGCAACTAAAAACGAGAAAGGGAAAGGAAAGAAAAAAAAAACCTCCATCAGAAAGAATATAAGACATAATAATAAAAATTAGTAAAAGAAATAATAAAAGACTCAAGAGAATCATGTAGAAAAGCAGAGAAAGGACTTGAAATGCAAAGGTGAGTTGAAGAGTATCTATCTATGATATAACATCCCAAGGGCAATTTCTCTTTCCTCCCTGTCTCCATCCCTCACCTCCTTCACCCCTGCCTCCTCCCTCCCCATCCATCGCTCCTCAGTTTCCCTTCATAAACTGCAGGTCTCCTGGGGATATCAAGAAGCAAGGCATATCAAGTTGCAGTAAGATTAGTCACCTCCCCTCATAGTAAGGCTGGACAAGGCAAGCCAGTAAGAGGATAGGGGGTTCCAAAAGGAGGCAAACATGTCAGAAACAAGCTCAGAATTTTCACGTTCACAGATGAGAGGGCTTTATAATTCTGAAGCTTCCCAAATAATCGTTCATGTTAGCTCACTTCCTACAAGACCACAAGGTTTTCTGTTTGTATGTTTGCTTGTTGTTTGGTTTGGTTTGGTTTGGTTTGGTTTGGTTTGGTTTGGTTTGGTTGCTTTTTAAATAAAACTCAGTAAGATGGTCACAGCCACATGGCTAGGTAAAGCCCCACGTTACCAGAAGCAATGGTTTTTAGAAAGTAGTGCTACAGTGTCTACCAAAACCACCTTGTGAGGTTGGTATAAGGACAAGCACACACATGCCTCATTGGAGCTCTTATACCTGCAGTCAACTGATTTTAAATAAACACACCAGCTGAACTCAGAAAGAGTATTTTCAACAGATATTTTCGAGACAATTAGTCCAAGCTTGGTCATTGCCCAAAATACTGAACTTGAAGGTTTATCTCACAGTGCACAAAGTTAAATCAAATGGAAACACACACACAAACATATGCAAACATACACACACACAAGCATGCACACACTCAAACATATACACACATACACTCTGAGAGAGACAGAGACAGAGAGAGCTAAATAGTCCCATAGGTAGAAAAAGGAATATGCTTCTGATTTTGGATTTGTTCTTATTTCCTATGTATGGCAGCAAGAAACATAACCCAAAAGAGATAAACCAATACATTGTATTACAGAGAACTCTGTTATTCATAAGACATCCTTATGAGGTGGAAGATGGCTCAGCAGTTAAGGACCTGTGTTCAATTGCTAGCATCACATTGTGGCTAACAACCAGCTGTTACTACAGTTCCATTGGATCCAGTCTCCTTTTCTGAACAGACAGACAGACAGACACACACACACACACACACACACACACACACACACACACACGACATTTTTGGTATCGTTTCTTACAGTATATATGAGACCTGAGACAGGAACTTAGAACTCGGAAGCAAGCTTTTTGAAGAGGAAGTCTAGATGCATTTTGGGAGTTGACCACAGGTTGAGGTGTATTTGAGTTACAGAGGTGCAAGGGGACAGGAGGGAAATCAGAAAAGGCCACTGACACAATCTGGAAATACTGAAACAAAATAATTTCAATTTGAGGAAATACAATCGAAAACAACATGGGAAGATATTTAGAAATGGAATCTGTAACAAAATATCCTTTATTATTTATAGGAGGGTGCTTGTAGGACACTCAAGTTCTTAGAAAACATTGTACAACATTGTCATGTAATCCGTGCTGTAGGGCAATAATGAACTTGGAGTCATTTCTAGAACACTTTCTACCCACGAATGAGAAGCCTGCAGATACAGGCCTACTCTAATTTATTCAGCCTCATTAAGCTTTAACTGGCGTGAAACACAAGTTCAAAATTTCCAAAATATATACTCAGAAAGTATTTGAATTGAATTGTAAGTAGAAAAAAAAAATTGGAGAAATTGATGATGCTTTGAAACATCCAGTCCTCCCTAAATTCTCACTGGACCGAAACAGTCTTGTTTTGGCTGAACTGTGTGATCTTTGGTTCATAACTTGTTTACGGTTTTGTTCCCCAAGCTCTGCCTAACACGGTACCTGGCACATGTTAAATAACAAATCAGTTCTTAGTCAATTAAGCAGTGCCGAGTGACTTCCAAGGGCGCTTTTTTATGGGTCAAACAATTAAATCAACTTATTTAATAATCAACGTTTATTGGTAAACACGGGATCCATTACTCTTTGATGATACTTCTGGATGGGACTCGCAGAGCCCATTAAGATAACCGGGTTTGGCATTTCTCTCGTTTTACGACTAGCTCCGTAAAACAAAGCCCTCTCTTTTCAAGCCCTTTATTGTCTTGTGCTGTCTCTGTACTTGGAAGATATTTAGCATGTATGCATTCATTTTATAGATAGATGTCAGGTTTGTAACTATCCATGTTCATAATTTCAGGGGGTCCATCATGGTCCATTGATGTTCCTCTAGTAGTGACATTGTACTGCAATGATCTTAAATGTATTTGAAATTACTATTCAATGTAAAATGCTGATCAAGCATAAGGCATTGGAACCACCACATGAAAATAAACACAGTGACTACAGTCATCCAACTCATATTTGATACCTCAAAAATGATGTTGACTTAATAAACTGAACAAATAATTTAGTATGTACAAAACAATGAGTGTTCTTATAAAAAAAATCTCTCACTTATAAATAGTGATTCACGCTGTGATTGAGAAATTAGGCTTATTTAATAAGTCGGTGTGTTTGGCTCAGGCTTTATGTTTTGTTGTTTGAGGAGAGTGGGATAAAGTAAACCGTAGCATTAAAAGCCAGCCTCATTCCAATTTATTTTTATAGCACCATACAAAACAACCCAAGCTTAAAGTACATTCAGGCACGGAGACTCAAATCCCTAATGGGAAGAAAGCAGTTCCATAAACAGATGTGATCACGGATTCCGAGTTTGCTTGCTGGTGGCAAAAATAAAAGTACCAACTCAATAAGTTTTAATTTATAGGCATCTCCACCAGAAAGCCTTTGGGCACTTTGAACAAAACTGACTAAAAATAAAATTCTGTACAATAAAACTTCATTGGCTCTGTTCTCCTTCTCACCGGGAAATGTAAATTCTATAGCTAGAGAAAGGGACGGTGTCTCTATGGCTCTTGGAGCTAGGTGATCTCGGAGAAAATAATGACATGGGCTGTACTGCTGACACTTGGCTGAAGAGGATAGAGATGGTCTCCAGATACCCGTAGTCGCTGTGGTTCCACCATGACCCTCCTGGACTTATGGTGTAACTATATGGCAATTTTCTGTTCTATCCAGGGTGGGTATATCCTCTTTCTCAGCCTGAACCTCCTTCCTGCATTTTCCTTTTTAAGATAAAGATTGGTCTTTGTGTGTGTATAGATATAGCTATATATCTATATAGATATAGTACATGTGGTGTATATGTGAATAGATGTTCATTCATGTCCTTATGTGTACCTGATGTGTCTGCACATGTGTTTAAGTGCATATGGAGTCCAGAGGTTTGATGTGAGGTGCTTTTATCTATCAGCCCCACCTTACCCTCACTGAACACGGAGTTTAAGAGTTTACCAATTTGGTTTGAATGGCCTTCCAGTGAGCCCTAGAGATTCTCCTGTCTTCACATCGCCAGTGCTGTGATCCTAGACACACATGACACATACACACCACCATGCCTGGTGCTTACATGGGAATTGTGGATCCAAACTCAGTTCCTGAGGCTTGCATAGAAAACAAACTCACTAAATAAGTCCTCCCTCAAGCCCTGACATAAAGCTGTCTTTAAAAGCCTTACATATGCCACATACAGACAATAGGACAACGAGCCAGGTGCAGGATAAACAACAGAGCAGCAAGCCAAGCCTGTGGTGCTGACGTTGCATCAGGAACTTACCTGACATTATTTTCCTTCAGAGTCTCAGTAGTGAACTCCAGTATGTCGGCCGCCGTCCCCACAAACATCAGAAGAAGTTCTGAGAGTTGGTCTCTAGTGATGGTGCCTCCAATGGGGAGAAGCCACCGTCCAATGATTAATATTAGCAGGAGTGTTTGGTGGAGTCCTAAGGTCCAGACCGGTTCACATACCATGGATAAATTGTCGACAAAGCCTCTGGCCTGTTGAACAGAGACATCAGGTTCAGGAACTGTCAGTGTGTAAATGATTATCTACTTCAACATGGCTTTCAGCTCCTGGTCAACAGTGTGTTTTTGTCAGCATTTTCCAAGTGTCATTCTTTAATAACTAAGGAAAATGAACACGCTACAAAAGAAATACAATGGGGCTTTTAAAGCAGGATTTACTCAACATGTGGTTAATTTAAACCTTACACGGCTAATAAGATGATGCCTTGTGATATTTAAAGAATCAATTTAATAATGTTTTAAAGATCATTGGGTGTTTTATTACAGCCCATAATAAAGTATGATGCCTAACAAAGTTTGATAAGTTCCATATTAAAATTATAAAAACAATCCAATATTTTTCTTTTATTGATTTAAAAACCTGAATTTATTAACATTGGAATTTTTACAATCTTCCTTTTGTCCATTGCTGCTGTAAAACTTTAATTAGAAAAAAAAATAGTGTCCATCTGTTTACTCAGAGGAAGAGAATAATAATTGTAATAGTCCTATCTTTACTCTGAATAATTAGCATTTACTCAATAATGCATAGTAGAGCAAGAAAAAATGAGCCTGTCTTTACTCTTAGGTTTGACAAACTGTTAGATCTCATAGTATATCCCAGAGGAAGGAAATATCATTCCCTTTTCAACTTCTAAGTAAATTTTAAAATGTTACTATTGGCTTAGACTGAAATATTTAAAGACTACAAGATCTATGAAGCAAGTAGACAGGATAATGGCTCCAGGTGATCTATCTAAGCTGCCTGTTACGATGGGCAAAGCTGACATTTGGATCAGTTCTCATACCAAATACACAATGACAAAGCAAAAGAAGTGACCTACAACTGGTCAATCCACACAGGAAGATGAAGAATTTTTAATTTTTTGTCACTTTCTTCTTGACATTTCTCCCATGTGTCTTCACATGCTTTGCTTCACATGTGTGGCTTCACATACAACACATTTAACTTCTAGGGGACAACACATTATCATGACAAATATGATTGTTTCAGTTAAGATAAAAATCCGAGTGACTTCTCCACAGTGACAAAGGTAAGATCTAAATGAAACTCAGATAATAATGTGTGGATCGCTCTATTCTACTCTAGAACTCATTTTAAAAAACACCCTTCGATGGTAGAGAGTTCTTAGTCTTGAGTTCCTTCTGTAAACTGTTTTCAAAATGATCATTATCAACTATAAATATAAGACAAGTGAAGAAAAAGAGCCACCCTATCACTCTATTTTGGAAAATATCCTTTGCTATTATATTAATATCATATATCTAGGCAATATATATTTTATAGAAAAGGAAAGTTGTACTCATCAGAATAAAAGAAATAAAACTGCCTTTGTTCAGACATATTTTTATATGTAGAAAGTCTTGAATTCTTGGCGGGAGGGAAGAAGAAAAAAATTTTTCAGACCTAATAAACAAATTGTGGAGTAAAATCTGATATTCAAGGGTCAATCTTCTTCCTATATACTGGTAAAGAAATAGATATTGGGGTTGAAATTCAGTATCACTTACATTGCCACTGTGGAAAATAAAGTACTTGCTTATGAGTCTAACAAAATGTGTATACATGTTACATATGCACCTCTGTTAAAATACATATATTATACATATGTATACACAGACATGCACATATGTTTACATATATACATATATAAACATACACACACATACACACACACATATATATATATGTATATATATATATATACATATATATATATATATATATATATATATATATATATATATATATATAAACATACACACACACACACACACACACACATATATATATATCAGGTACACACACATATATGGTAAAAAATACTAAATGCTGAGGAGTTAAGTCAGTCTCTGCTTTATGGGGATCAAACACAGGGCCTTGCATCTATAAGGCATGTGCTCTAGCTCTTAGCTATGTGCACAGTCCTTGAAGACTAAAATCAAAGGGACTAACTGGAGAGAGGTCTCTTGTTCATGGATATAGAGACTCAACATTGTCAACATGCCAGTGGTCCATGACTTGACATGTATTCGATATCAGTCCAACTATGATGTCATCAAGTTCTTTGGTGAGTGAAGAACTGAGTCTCATGGTTATGTGGAGAGGTAAAGTATCCAAACTAGCTCACACAGCATTAAAGCAGAACAAAGCTGGAGCCCCGATGCTCTGTGCCTTTTCAGACTTACTGCTGCTATTCCATAGACAGTGCACATTGGGTAAAAGGAGACAAATAGAACCATGGGCCAGAACAGAGAACCCAGAAACAGACCCCACAAACCCACAGGCAATTGTCAATGTATTAGCAGATGTATTTCAGTGGAGATAAGATAATTATTTTTTTAAAAAACAGTGCTGGGATATAAATTTGTATACAGATAGTAGGCTATAATACCTTTTTAGTTTATGTTTCTATACACATGTTGAGAGCGTGTTCCTCGTGCATAAGTTCATTAATGTAATGTACATCACCTGATGAGGATGATATGGGTTTAATCAATATAATAAAACAACCTTATTTTGCAATTCTTGTCCCCCAAACTTGGACAACTTTAGGAAGCTTTCTATAAATGGTGGAGAAAGTTCTCACCAGCTCAAGGATATTCCCCATTCCATTGGTGGCTCTGTGGGATGACAGGGTTTGATTGACATCTCCTCTTCTGCTGAAGTTCTGTGCCATTCTCTCAGATTGGGTGCTGCAATACTAAGAATTGAGAGCTGGTATGCACAAACCATCGCAACAAATTCACAGCAAAGCAGTTTCACTCCACGCAAAAGATTATAAGGGTGGGAGACATCTACAGAGACGCATGCGCAATCATCGCTTGGGACCAGAATCTGAGGTGGAAGACACCCGTGGTGAATGCTCATTGCCTGTCTCTCTATCCTGTTGCATAGGAGGATTCAGATTCTGAGCCATCTTAAAAAGCTATAAAATTTGTTGGTTAGTAACTGGGTCCCTTTCTTGAACCTTTGTTGGATCAATTGTGCTACAAACTCTTGAGAATACATACAAGCCTGTTGAAGCATTTATTTTAGGAGTTTCTTTCGTACCAAACACTCTATATCTAAAAATAACATTCCAGTTAAATAAATAATCCAATCACTTTTCACCCTTCAGGCCAGACACTGGCACAAACAAAAGGTCAGCATGTCTCGTATCCCGGACACCAGTGTTGCCATAGAAGCCAACTTAAGGTTGTGGGAAATTTGAGAATTGACCTAGAAGATAATTTCTTTCTTTCCTTTCTTCATTTTTGTACGTGAGTGTCTGTGAACAAACCTTTTGTAATTTGATCTAGACAGATACCGGGAAACAGATAAAATAAGATATGGAAAAATTTATAAGAAAACAAAGAGACAACACTTGACAAAATAACCATTGTGGGAGCATACTTTGCCGACCTGCTTTAGGGAGTGCATGATTTTTTCTAAGCATCTGGAGTGCTGAAATGTTTTACACACACACACACACACACACACACACACGCACGCACGCACGCACACACACGCACGCAAGCACGCACACACACACACACACACAGGAAGAGAAAGAGAAAGAGGCAGAGGCAGAGACAGAGACAGAGACACATAGAGAAACAGAGAGATAGTAATAAAGACAGACAGAGAGACAGAGAAAGAACATACAGAGAGACAGACAGACAAACAGACAGAGGAAGAGAGCTACTACCACCAATTATCACCACCACCTCCACCACCACTATTACCATAGTTGTCACCATCACTATCACACTCCATGACTACATATTACTTAAGAGAATCTATTGAGGAACAAAAAGAGCTCAAACCATAAGAAATAATTTTTTCTTAGTTATTCTTGGTACCATGCCATTTATTATTCTGTAAACAATTTGATAAATAGACAAAAGAGTCTGCCAAGAGGCCATGATTTTCTGCTCTGAGCCCAAGTGAATTGTGTTTGCACACATCACAAGTAACTAGGAGCATGCACACTATATATGTACGTTCATGTGGGATGGGCATGTACATACGGATGTGAGTATATGCAAGTGAAAGTGCAAGTCAGTATGTGTATGGATGCACATGTGTGTGTTCATATGTGTGTGCACAATTGCACATACATGTACGTTCATGTGAGTAGCATATGTGAATGCCTATATGTGTGTGTATGTTTATGTGCACATATGTTCATGTGTGTGAATCTATGTGACTATGCTTATGTGTGTTTGTTGTTTATGCACACGTTTGTGTACACACATGTATACATTCATGTCACTAAGGTTTCAAGAGGAGGTAATGGTGACAAAACACTTAATCTTTTGTCGAGACCCCAAATCACCATTTACAGTTTACCTTTGTGAGCTTAATTACGTAATTGTCACTAGAAACAAAATGTGATCACCTTTTTATAGGCATGAAAATATACTGTATATTAAAACTGGAGAGATGATAGGATCTGATCCCTTTATCTCTAAAACTCCACAGACACCTTGCTATTTATGGGAAATGTCACCCCTGAGTGCAGTGCTTTCTAATTTGGCAGCAAAGGACTTTTCATGAACATCGTGGTAATTGAGCTCCTCTGCTCTCCTGCTATTCCATTTTAGACTAACAGAACCTTCCTTTTCACGACATTAAGGCCACCACACATACAGGTTTGAATCCTTAACCCTAACTTGACTTCTTCTGCTTTTGGGCCTGTCATTTCAGGAATCGTCATACAAGGGACTTTATGAAGGTCATTATAGTACCAGAATGTTACGTATTTATGGCTGTGTCATTAAAGCCTAATGTATCCTTTCAGCTCAAACGTAACAAGGACATCACAGGCCCTTTCCATCATTTTCAGTGTGCTCTGTCAGAAAAAGTGCTCACATGGGGTTAGAATTGTGATCCTCAGAATGGTTTTGTTAACATTTGTTTAAATTATATCATGTTGGGAATGAAGGTATGAAACTGGTCATCTAGGACAATTGGGATGTAAATAAATGGGGAGTAGTGGAAATTATGATTTACATTTTATTTTAACTATGCATATGTGTAAGTCTCTCTGCATTTTCATGTCACATGCCAGCCGGTGACTGAAGAGGTCAGAAAAAGTGTCAGATTTCCTGGAGCTGGAGTTACAGGAAGGTGTGGGTCCAGTGGGTGGCAAGATTCGAACTCAGGTTTTCTGCAAGGGCAGAGCGTGTTCTTAGTCATGGTTCCATCAATGGAAAGTAAATGACTCTTTCCAACGTGGAAACATTCAGATGATTCTTATGAAAGCTCCTCAGAAACTTTAGAGAGTGTGTTCTTTCTGGACCAAGTGTTGGTTCTGAATTTAAACCTTCTAAGCCCTAGGGTTTTTCTTCTATAAAACAGAAATGGCTGCCCCTGGCTTAATGAATGGGGTCCTTAAATCTAGTAAGAAAATCTAATTGAAAACTCTGAAATATCAGGTCCTATGCAACAAAAGTGATTATCACGAAAGGACAGAGTGGATTTCTGTGTCGCCTTCAGTTCTGCAATGCCACTTATTTCTTTAAAGATAATCCCAATATTCTCATCTCTCTCATTTTTGACTTCTGTCTCTGCTTGTCCTTCCTGCTTCAATCTCTAGACATTCATTTTAATGTTCAGTGTCAAATTCCAGCAATAAAGGTTTGACTTCTTTTGTACTATGAAAATCACAGACATTATGCCTGAGGCTCAAAACTATTATTACTATTACCACTACTATCATCATCATCATTATTAAAAAGTGAGGTTTTGATTGCATGCTATTGGTTGTAATGATTTTTGACCTGTGTAGCAATTAGTTGTGTAATACATTTACATTATGAAAACATTTGAGAGAAATGAATTGTTATTGTGGATGATAGCCATATTGTATGATTGTATCTGTTAGAAAGGAATCACCATGCCTGACCTAAAGTTGTACTACAGAGCAATTGTGATAAAAACTGCATGGTACTGGTATAGCGACAGACAAGTAGACCAATGGAACAGAATTGAAGACCCAGAGATAAATCCACACACCTATGGTCATTTGATCTTTGACAAGGGAGCTAAAACCATCCAGTGGAAAAAAGACAGCATTTTCAACAAATGGTGCTGGCACAACTGGCGGTTATCATGTAGAAGAATGCAAATTGATCCATTCTTATCTCCTTGTACTAAGGTCAAATCTAAGTGGATTAAGGAACTCCACATAAAACTAGAGACACTGAAACTTATAGAGAGGAGAAAGTAGGGGAAAGCCTCGAAGATATGGGTACAGGGGGAAAGTTCCTGAATAGAACAGCAATGGCTTGTGCAGTAAGATCAAGAATCAATAAATGGGACCTCATAAAGTTGCAAAGCTTCTGCAAGGCAAAAGACACTGTCAACAAGAAAAAAAGACCACCAACAGATTGGGAGAGGATCTTTACCTATCCTATATCAGATAGGGGACTAATATCCAATATATATAAAGAACTCAAGAAGGTGGACTCCAGAAAATCAAATAACCCCATTAAAAAATGGGGCTCAGAGCTGAACAAAGAATTTTCACCTGAGGAATACCGAATGGCAGAGAAGCACCTGAAAAAATGTTCAACATCCTTAATCATCAGGGAAATGCAAATCAAAACAACCCTGAGATTCCACCTCACACCAGTCAGAATGGCTAAGATAAAAAATTCAGGTGAAAGCAGATGCTGGCTAGGATGTGGAGAAAGAGGAACACTCCTCCATTGTTGGTGGGATTGCAAGCTTGTACAACCACTCTGGAAATTAGTCTGGTGGTTCCTCAGAAAATTGGACATAGTACTACCGGAGGATCCTGCAATACCTCTCCTGGGCATATATCCAGAAGAGGTCCCAACTGGTAAGAAGGACACATGCTCCACTATGTTCATAGCAGTCTTATTTATAATAGCCAGAAGCTGGAAAGAACCCAGATGCCCCTCAACAGAGGAATGGATACAGAAAATGTGGTACATTTACACAATGGAGTACTATTCAGCTATTAAAAAGAATGAATTTATGAAATTCTTAGGCAAATGGATGGACCTGGAGGGCATCATCCTGAGTGAGGTAACCCAATCACAAAGGAACACACACAATATGTACTCACTGATAAGTGGATATTAGCCCAGAAACTTAGGATACCCAAGATATAAGATACAATTTGCTAAATGCATGAAACTCAAGAAGAACGAAGACCAAAGTGTGGACACTTTGCCCCTTCTTAGAATTGGGAACAAAACACCCATGGAAGGAGTTACAGAGACAAAGTTTGGAGCTGTGACGAAAGGATGGACCATATAGAGACTGCCATATCCGGGGATCCATCCCATAATCAGCTTCCAAACGCTGACACCATTGCACACACAAGCAAGATTTTGCTGAAAGGACCCAGATAGAGCTCTCTCTTGTGAGTCTATGCCGGGGCCTAGCAAACACAGAAGTGGATGCTCACAGTCAGCTATTGGATGGATCACAGGGCCCCCAATGGAGGAGCTAGAGAAAGTATCCAAGGAGCTAAAGGGATCTGCAACCCTATAGGTGGAACAACATTATGAACTAACCAGTACCCCTGAGCTCTTGACTCTACCTGCATATGTTTCAAAAGATGGCCTAGTCGGCCATCACTGGAAAGAGAGGCCCATTGGACATGCAAACTTTATATGCCCCAGTACAGGGGAATGCCAGGGCCAAAAAGTGGGAGTGGGTGGGTAGGGGAGTTGGGGGGAGGGTATGGGGGACTTTTGGGATAGCATTGGAAATGTAAATGAGGAAAATACCTAATAAAAATATTAAAAAAAAAGAAAGGAAATTGATTCAAATCGCCATGGCTTATTGTCATAGTCCTTAAAGAAGACTCAAGTGGTCCTCTCTCTTTGTGGTCGTTTTATTAAACATATGGTGACTTGAATCAACCAATCTATGGCTACAAACATTCTTTAATACAGACATGGAGGCTGCCTCAGACTTTAATGAGTTTTAGCAAGAGATCTGAGGAGGAGGAGAAATGTTTTCTTCATGGCTTTAGGACTGATATTTGCTTGGGAGTTTCTTCGAAAGGGATCCACGGAGGTAAATTGCTCTCCGTGTGCCTCAAGTTTAAAGGAAGAAGCCTTTTTAGATGAAGTTACATAGAAGCCGGAGACTCAACCCTGATGTAAAACAACAGTTGTAATGAAGAAATCCATGCAAGGACAATTTGGAGCAGATCTTGCCTAAAGCATTTTATCAATGAAGCCCCCTAGGTTTGTGCAGGAGATTTAACAAAGCAAAGGACAGGCTTAGTCTTGAGGCCGTGAGCCAGACAGTTCCATGGGGGATGCAGGTCAATGTCTAAAATGGGACATAAGCCATGTATGCTGGGGAATGTCTAAACTCAGGGAGGTGAAGCAGAAGGGTTACTACAAGTTCAGGGCCAGCCTGGGGTATATAGCAAATACCAGGCTACATTGTGACTCAAGAAAACAAACCAACCAGAATGATGGGAGCTGCATTCCAAAGGGGATTGGATTGGAAGCCAATTGGATTGGTCATATGTGGTTGGATATATGCGGTCCCTTTCCCTGTGATGGGCTTCATAATATAACTTCCTTACATTTAATATCAGGGCTCTAAAGGAAGGTTCCATTTTATTTTTGTTTTAAAGTGTGTGTGTGTGTGTGTGTGTGTGTGTGTGTGTGTGTGTGTGTGTGTGCACTTGCATGCTGGTGCATGTTGAGGTCCAAAGAGGTCATTAGAGATCTGGGATTTGTTATACCCAGATGTTCAGGTGTTCCCAGATGCTGGCATCTGAAATCTAGTCCTCTGCAAGAGCAGCAGAAACTCCTAACAGCTGGTGAGCTTTCTCGCCAACCCAAAGATTTCTGTTTTACTGTAACTCAACAAACACCAAAAGCTGGTCTCCTGGAATCCCCATCGCCCTGTGTTTTCAATGGTCCCTAGAAGTTTGAATGCATTCATGTGGGAATAGCTAAAAGTGTTGTTTAATCTAGTTTCAGTTTTGCTTTTAGAACTATATTCTCAAATGATGCCAGAACAAGGCTTTAGCATAGCAAGACTCATAGCATAACTTCTTAGAATTCACTAAAGATACAGGAGTTAAATCACATTCACAGAGATAGGGAAATAGCTTGGTGACTAGAAGTGTTTGCTGTCCAAGCATGAGGAGTAGAGTGCAAATCCCAACAACCATATGAAAGGTAAGCTCTGATGCATGATTCATGTCCCCAGAGCAGGCAGGGAGAGAGACAGACACAGGAGAATCGCTGGGGGCTTACTGATAGAGTTCAGGGACAGGGTCTTGCCTTGAGGAGAATCAGAAGAGAGTGACAGAGAGCATCCTGTGTCTTCCATTCGCTTCTGCAGGAAGAACACAGTTATAGATATGCATGTGCCTGTATACCAGACCAACACACATACTACATACACACATCATGTTCACATTCCCCCATGAACCATAGCTAGTGTGTTGTAGGGACAGGAGGGTGGATCATAGACAAAGATTACTGTACTTGCTCCAGTTTGGTCAACTTGACACAAGCTAGGGTCACCCGAGAAGAGAGAAAGTCAGTGGAGAAAATGGCCTTATCAGACTGGCCTATTGAAAAGCTAAGGAGGTATTTTGTTAATGGATTATTCACGTAGAAGGTCCTGGATCAGGATGGACAAGCCATGGCGAGCAAGCCAGTAAGCAGCACCCCTCCATGGCCTCTGCTTTAGTGCCTGCCCCAGGCTCTTGCCTTGTTTGAATTTCTGCCTTGGCTCCCCTCAATGGAACTGTGATCAGGCCTATATGCCAATAAGCCCTTTCTTCTCCAAGTTGCTTTTGGTCATGGTTTTAATCATGGCAAACTAAGCAAACTAAGAAATCACTGACAAGAAGTGTTAGTCAAGTAATCATAACCCAGAAGCAATCACTATTATTTCGTTATCGCATTATGAAATAATAATAATAATAATGAGATTATGGAGTCACTCTCTCTTGCCCCTGGCCTCTTACATCTTGAATTCTAGATAATTCCAACCCCCATAGAAAAGCTCATAACCGAAACAAATCACTATTCTGCGAGTGGATGGCTGCTCAAAGCCACCATCTTTTTAGGAACAAATACCTGGTTTCCATGGTGCATTTCAAGAAGCCACAGGGACGGCATGATGTTGACCAGGTACACAAAGATGGCCGGAGAAAGCCTGAGGACAGAGAAAGAGGCTTTAGCTTTTGTTTTTTTAAAATTTCAGGGAAGACAATTAAGAGGTGGAGGAGATGGCTCGGCAGGTAGAGTGTTTGCTGTACAGCCTGAGAACCTAATGTCAGATCCCAAGGCACCTTAACTGCCTAGGATGGCTGAATGGTTAAATTCTAGCTGCAAGTGTGTCACTCTGTCTCAATTGAGAAGTTGAAGAGTGCGTGCTGAGGGCATCCAATGTCTGCCCTTTGCCTCCATGTGCACATATACCCCCTACACAATGAACTCCCACAATGTGAACTCATTTGTACACCACACACACACACACACACACACACACACACACACACACACACACCTACCTACCTAAAAGAAGCCAAGAAAACGCCTGAGCCCAGTCACAGTCACCCTCGGTTATTGTTACATGATTTCTGCCACAGGGATTACAGAGGCACACAGTAACTGCAAGGCTGCTGCCAGCTGCCATTCTCACCAAATCCCTAATCCAATTAATAAAAGCTGACTGTAATATGGCATCCTGGGACACCATCAATTATATTCAGGCACAACACTGCTTATTTGCTATTTAAGATGTTTTACAGAAAGCAAATTTTGCAGCCAGAGCAAATCCTGGATTTATTTCAACTTTGTAATTTCAAGGAAATTGATAGTAATTTTTCCCCTGATCTTCGACCTGAACTTCTGAGCTCTCAGATGATAACCTCTTACTAAACACAAAATCCAAATGGTGGGGACAAGGATGGAGAATGGTTCATTGATCTCCTGTGCATGTGCTAAACCTGAAAAATTAAAAGAAAGAAATGAAGAAAAAAGACATCTAAACATTTGGGAGCTTTCGAGAGGTTAGTTCTATTGTCTTGGTTAGGGTTTTACTGCTCTGAACAGACACCATGACCAAGGCGACCCTAGTAAGAACAATATTTAATTGGGGCTGGCTTACAGGTTCAGAGGTTCAGTCTATTATCATCATGATGGGACACATGGCAGCATCCAGGCAGGCGTAGTGTAGGAGGAGCTGAGAGTTCTACATCTTCATCTGAAGGCTGCTAGGAGAAGACTGTCTTACAGAAAGTTAAGATGAGGGTCTTATAACCCATACCCACAGTGACATATCTACTCCAACAGAGGCCACACCTCCTAATAGTGCCACTTCCTGGGCTGAGCATATACAAACCATCACATCAATATTTGTTATTTCCTGATTCAAAATTCAGAAGGAGCTCTGAAGAGAGGACCAATGGAGACACACTCAGGTTCAAATGACTTGAGCTGACGATCTCCTAATTCATTTTCCAATGCACACAGCAGCAAAAGCATGGTGACAATCACCTCTTCATACCAAGGGTCAATTTGCATGGCCTTGCCAATGGAGTTGACTTTCTCAGAGTTTTATGGTGACAGAGGATCAGTGTGATGGGGGTTCAGTGAGTCTCCCATTCCAGCTCCTACATTAGAAGTTTTGTGTGATGTGTTTGCATAGCCTTGTCTCAGCATGCATGTTTAAAAGAGCCCTCTCAACTCCCTTCCCTTGTTAAAAGCAGTTTCGTTGGACTAGGAGTCACTTGTATCATATCATTTAATTTACAAATCCTACCTCACTTATGAATATGAATCTGCAACAAAACCATGCTAGCACACAGTAGCAGCATTGGCCTGGTGAGGATCAGTATGCCTCAGCATCAGGTGGATGAGCTCAGTGGACAACAGCTTATCCTGGTGCTTATTGAGAAATTCTACCTCTGCCCCTTAGTTTCACAATCCTGAATCACCAGGTGTACTGGCTAGTTTTGTGTCAACTTGACACAGCTGGAGTTATCACAGAGAAAGGAGCTTCAGTTGAGGAAATGCCTCCATGAGATCCAACTGTAAGGCATTTTCTCAATTAGTGATCAAGGGGGAAAGGCCCCTTGTGGGTGGGACCATCTCTGGGCTGGTAGTCTTGGGTTCTATAAGAGAGCAGGCTGAGCAAGCCAGGTGAGGCAAGCCAGTAAAGAACATCCCTCCATGGCCTCTGAATCAGCTCCTGCTTCCTGGCTTGCTTGAGTTCCAGTCCTGACTTCCTTTGGTGACGAACAGCAGTATGGATGTGTAAGCCAAATAAACCCTTTCCTCCTCAACTTGCTTCTTGGTCATGATGTTTGTGCAGGAATAGAAACCCTGACTAAGACACCAGGAAATAGACTCTTAGAGAGGAATTGTCTAATTGGGTTGCCTGTGGGCATGGGTGAGAGAGATTTTCTTGACTGAGATTGAGTTGGGCAGATTCAGTGTGTAGGTGGGTGGCACCATCCCCTATGCCTGCCCTCTGAACTGTGTAAGCAAGAAGACAGCTACGAATGAAGCATGCAAAATCCCAAGCATTTGTCCTCTCTGTGCTCTGGCTGTGCATATGAAACATCAAGTTCCTGCCTTGACTTCCACATAATAACAGACTGTGACCTGGGATCAGAAACCAAATGAAGCCTTTCTTCTCTAAGTTGCCTTTGCGCCAGGATGTTTTCTATCACAGGAAAGGAAATAAAACCAGTACAGTGGGCAATGGAAGTGAATCTAGATAATTTGAAATAATAAGTTGGGCACAGTGATGCACACCTGTAATCTCAGTACCCTGGAGGTTGAGATGCAGGAGGATTGCAATCGTGAGGCCAATTCGTGATGCATATTAAGACTTTTCTTTTTAAAACCAAACAAAGATGATGATGATAAATAATAATAAGAGACAAGTAAGGTTCTTTTTCAAGCTTATTTCTTCAAATTGTGTTTGGTTTTGGATTAAATTCTTTCTTGATAAGAGTATCTCAAAGTCAAATTATTAAGTTAATTCATTTTTAGTAAAAATGTTTTTAGTACTTATTTGTAGTTGCGAGATTAAACTTTACCCAAATGACATTATTATAAGGTAGAGAGATAAATAAATAAATAAATAAATAAATAAAGTAACAGGGGAAAAAGGAAAAATGGGTGAAGTTTTAAAAGGCTATTTAACCTTCGTTATTGTCTTTAATCTTCTGAGAAAAAGAAAGAAATAGAAAGGGCAAGAAAAACGTCTTTAAAAATCAATATTTAATATAGACACTCTTCTACTTTTGATTTCTTGCCAAAACCAATTTTGAAGCAAAAGGTTATGGGTCAAGATATTATTAAACTCTAACTTGGAAGATGTCTGAGCTGCAGAGAAATGTCAAAAACTCATGTCGGGCATGCTCTTAAAAGAAAGAAACCATCGACTCTTTGACCTTATGTATCACAGGAAACATGAGGAAGATTTGCTGAGAGACACGAGGAAGAACGTCAATTTTGGTCAGAGGGCAAGCTGCATATGTCAATTGCTTGTGTTTGGACATAGCGAATGTTGGCAAAACAAAAGTTTGTTAACCTCAAGTTAATCTCGAGCCTAACATCCCCAGTAATACTGTTAAAATAATAATCTGGGGGAGGTGCTAGGCACAGAACACAGTAGAACTCAAAGGAAGTTGAAAATAAACCAATGACCTTAATATCTCTGATGCGTTAGATCCATTTCTATAATTAGAAAAAGTATCATTATCCCTTTTCAGTGTATTCCCCTTAATTAGGAGATTAGCTCAGCAAACACACACACACACACACACACACACACACACACACACACACTCTTTCTCTCTCTCTCTCTCAACTCAATATTCAAGAATTTCTGTGTTAGGAAATATAGAAAGTCTAACCTCATTCACCCCATAGTCAGGGCTCCGGGACCTGTTTTTTTGTGCCTTACCCCTAGCACATCCTTTCAAGACCAGCAACTTCAGCCCCAACTTACTGTTTACCTAAAAACAAAGCAAAATAAAACCAAAGAAAATGTGGAATAGATTAGTGGTATAGCTCTTCTGGAGCCTTGGCTTCCAGCCCCAGTGCTGCTAAAGCAAAAACAGTTTTGGGGAATATTCCTTTCTTCAACCCTTCCTTCTTAGGACTCTGTGACACACAAGAAGGTGAGAAGAGAGACTCAGGTTGAGGAATAATTCACATTCTACTCTATGCACTGCCTCCCCTAACAAACTATGTCCCTTGTTCAGATCAGCATGCCTAATGTGGCTGAGCTTTGAAAAAAGGATGGCGAACACCTTTACACATGGGCATCTCCTTGCCCCCTAACAACCAAAGCCTTTTGGGGACACTCTTCTGTGCATGTCTGCCTATTTATATCCGACTTGTACGTTCAGGGCACAGCAGGCAGTGTTTGGAATCTGCATTGTCCATGAGACCCAAAGAATGCGGTGCTATTTTGTAATCACGTGGATGTTAGGTTGGCTTTCATAATATCAGCTTTCTGAAGGCAGACCACCTGTCTCCTGATCCCTGCCTTTCCCTGATTTTTAACATCCTCTTCTCCAAGACAGCACATTGTTACCTTGTTTAGTGCTCAGTTACTGTCTGTTCAGCAAATACTAAACTGATTAAATGCTCGTATTTGGGAATAAGGAATTACTGACTGAATAAAAATGATGAATCTACAAACATGCACACGGACCTTTTACTTATGGAAGTCTAGTTAATTCGAAAAATACTTTTTGAGCCCTGATCTTTAGAGAATTATTATTCAACATTTATTCTTTTTCAAAAAAGGTTAATTAATATATGTTTTTGTGCATGTGTGTATATGTGTGTTTGTATATGCACACCACATGTAAGCAGGTATCCACAAAGGCTAGAAAATGGCATCAGACCCCCTGGATCTGGAGTTAAAGTGGTTGTGAGCTGTGTAAAGTAGAAGTTAGGGACCAGAGCTGGATTCCCTGGAAGAGCAGCATGTGATCTTGACTCCCGAGCCCCCCTCCCCACAACTTCTCCAGTCCAATGACTCATTACCTCTAAGGCAGAATGGTCAGTAGCAGCGGTCACACTCGGAAGAGCTCAATTGCAATACTGCCTTCCTTTCCTAAATGTCTGTATATTACTTGCCTTTTGAGACATAAGACCAGTTCAGAGTGTTAGTAGAGCAATGTGACCCGTGTGACCAACATTTCAGAGTCTCAATTACAGAACTTCTGTCTTCCCCATCAGTTCTGTATGCAAATAAAACAGAAACCACTGGTCTGCTTGCATCAGAGGGTGCTGTTGCCACTGCTGAGAACACCACAACCCACAAGTGCTAGATTCTCACTTGACCTCTGCAAGGTGGAGAGCTGTGGGGATCACTTGCCTGCTGTCGGCTTTATGAGACAGCCTGCTCCCAACTCTGTGTACCTCTGGGCTGAGTTATGTTTCTTCCTCACTAAGCTTTTACCATATTCTTCAAGGGCCATGAAGACACTGGGAGATTCAGGCCTTCAGAAACATGTCTGCCTGTCTGGGATGTCCTCTGCCTCAATGGAGTCTGATTACGTCCTTCCCCTGGCTGTCGTCAACAAGATAAAGACTCCTCTACAAAACTTTCCCAGGTCACTTGAGTTGCAAGCCTTCCCATTATGCATTTTTTTTCTTCATATGCTTCAAAATTTATAATTACATGTGCATGTTAGTGTGTATTATGTGTTGGATATCATTGAGTTATGTACCTTCCTCCAAGTAATTCTCTATTTTAGTGCACACACAATTTTGACTCTCTGCCCCTAATTAAAGGGTGCCCTTTCCCCCTTAAGAGGGTGTGGCTCATATGGGCTCTCTACAAACAGTGATTTGATACAGATCCTGGTTTGATTAGAAATAGCATATTGAAATAAAACCATAAGTTAATAATTTTTATCAGAAATTTTATTTAGTGAAACTAATGTGTCTTTTTTCTGGGTTTTGTTTTTTGTTTTTTGTTTTTTTTGTTTTTGTTTTGTTTTGTTTTTTTGCTCTCACTCTGAGAAGATAGCCACAATATATTAATTTGGGAGACCAGAATATCTTTTAAGATGCTTTTATAATGTGTTTATTTGGTGTTTGTTGCATGCATGCATGGCACATATATTCATGCAGTCCAGATAATAACTCTCGGGAGTTGATACTCTCCCTTCATCATGTGGGTTCTGAGGATTGAACTCAGGTCCTCTGGCTTGGCAGCAAGCACCTTTATGCATTGAGCTACCTTGTCGTCCGAAATCTACAGTATTATGGATTTTATGTCATCAATACTATTTAGCTTGGAAACCAAGGAGGGTTTGAATCAATTCACATCAGTTTTCCTAAGAGCTACCAGATAATTTTGGCGTGTGTGTGTGTGTGTGTGTGTGTGTGTGTGTGTGTGTGTGTGTGTTTGCCTTGATGGCTTTGGGAATAATTAGGCTCCAAGCAACTAGCATGCTGAATAATGCCTCAAGAAGACATAACCAGCTCAGAAATCAAATGAGTTGGGTTGCTCAGAAATCAAATGAGTTGGGTTTCTGGACAGTTATTTATAAAAATACCACACACCATACTGCCAGACACTGACTCATATCACTTAAGGACTATGAAACATCCAAGTGGAAAATCTTTGCAGAACTGACAATAGCCCACCATCAATGAATTAGCTGTTTGGAGAAACTCAAATGTATTATAATCTCAATTAATGCAATCTGGTCAGAAAATTAAAGTTGCCAGACACAGCTTTTTTGTATAACACCAAATTGTCTTGCTCAGCTGTGTTTTCTTAAAACGTCCTTTGAACTTTTCTTTTCTAATACCAAAGAAACATCTCATAGGTTTTTCCTTTGCATACTGATGTAATTATTAGCCTATTAACAAATGTGTTTACCTGGTCTCATTTCTTGACCATGTGAGCATCTATGTATGTATTGCTCAACATAACTCTGAGCCCTCTCCCTATTTTATTTTTTTTTCTTTTAAAGCAGGGTCTTGGACAGCTCAGGATGACCTTGAACCTCTGATCCTTAGGGTTGTAAGCACACAATGCCGCATCCAGCTTTGCACCAAGTTTTTCAAAAGACGTACTCACTGCATTCTTTCTTTCCCTTTCATAATAAAACTAAAATGCTATTTATCATACAAAGTAGTCATTTCCACAAATTATAACACTTTTCATAAAATGATTATGTCGTGACATTTAGCACATTAAAGGCTGGAGTGGATTTTATTTATTTCAATTCAGCATTAGCCTAGAATTAGGATTCCATTTTGCTCTTTCTAAAAATGACACCTATTGTTCTTTTCTTATTGAAAATGTAACACCTATTCAATTTTAGGCATAGATCATTATATACACACATATAGAGGGAAATTAACCAAATATCACTTGTTACATTTGTTTTCTTTTCTTTTTGTAATTTTTCTGGCTCCTAATCATACATACAAATGTGGATATGGGTAATATTTAAATGAAGCAAAAATTACTTCTCCATGAATACTGATTTAATTTCCATTTCACTATGTGGTATTTTACACTCTACTGAACAGAATACAGATACAAGGATCACACTCTCAAGTTTCAAAATCTGATGGTAAAGCCCCTTAAATATGCCAATATAATTTCTGGAAACATTGTTTTCTTGGAAATTAAGAAACTATGCCAAGTTGTCCTTCTGGGAGGGCCTGAGTTATGATTTAAAGATTCTTGGCCCCTTTGTAAATGGGCTGGTTTCTCTGCGTGACTTCCATCTTGGCTCCTCATCAAGGGCCTGCCATGAGTTCCTGTCTATAGCTGGGCCTTATTGACCTGCCCATCTATAACATGTAGAATGGTCCCAAGTCTGTAAAGCCACAGCTTCTGAACTCCTAAGAACTTACTATCTTGACCCCAGCCAGCATCCATTTATTTTTAAAGTAACATACCCCTCTCCTCTACCCCCATCCCCAGATCCCTTGTGTGTGCCTTTAACAGGGAAGGGAGGCCATTACTGTGTAGCTGTAAGCACAAGGGAACCCTCCCCCCCTCAAGAAAATATACTGGGCATATTTGAATGACTGTCAATTAGATGATAGTTTCTTTTTTTTTCAGTTATTTCATTGAAGTCTATAAAGCAGGCTCTAGCAAGAGAGGGAGGGGAATTATGAAAAGATTGGGAACGGACTACACATTGCAATAGAATCATTGACTACTTGAGGCTCCCCAGGGACTGCTCACACAAAGGTTTTGCCCAGAGAGATAATTCTGAAGGTGAATGTTAAAATTCCAAATTACAAAATTTCAGTTGCTAATATTTCTTAAATAAAAAAACATACTTGCAAATTATGATGGAGGTGGAAAGGGAAACTTGTTCTCTACATGCCATATTCAACCTCAAAATTCCTTACTCAATCTCAAAGCACATTTGAAGCAAGGCCATCTTTATTACAATCAGATAAAGGTATTTGAACTTCTGGACCTTGCCTCACAACTAAACTAGTGATAGGGGAAAGGTATGGATCGACTTGAGGACCCATATATAATTCTTAACATAAAATATTTCTGAGCAGAGGAAAACTGTGACATCTTTCTACATGAACGGATTCTGAACATAACCTCGAGAATCACTGACACCATAGTTTCTTCAGCCTGTGTCAGTAACTCTATCCTCTTCTCTCAGACGTCAGCACAATCATGATAGTTCCTCAATCAGTGTCCTTCTTCCTCTTCCTCTCCATTGGACAATAGCTGGCTTTGTATCTTGACCATCTAATTCTCCTGCACCCAGGACATAATTTGTTGGAGAGCCTTTGTCACTTTTCAAGCACACACATGTAGCTGGACAAACCTCATATTTCTTCAGGGACATGGCAACATTTTATATGAGGACGGCTTGTTGGTTGAGAATAAATGTTTGTTTACTAAGGCATAAGTGAAATGAAATTGGTCACCATTATAGGAACTTTGTGGTTTGTGATAAAATACATCATGAATTTTATGTATGTAATATTATAATTTATTTCCTTATACATAAAGATAATAATGTTTACTCTTTTCTATAGACAAGGTTGAATCCTTAAAGAGTCAAACTGAAGCTCTCTAGAATTTCGGTCTCTCTTTTCTTCATAACCTATTTGGTCTTTACAAAGACATCTGCTTCCACATGAATGGATGAGCTGTGAACTGTCATGCCCTGTGGAAAGTGTCCTATCCCTCATAGCAAGAAGAGACAATGAAATGGGAATCCTGGTTTGCTGTCCCTTAGACAAGTCACTTTGCCGGACATTGGTAAAAATCACACTAAGTTGGAATTTCAAAGGCAAATGAGTTCATAAGGTCATTTGAGGATTACAGAAGGTAGTAGATATGTATAAAGTTTAGTATGTCCCCAGTGTTCCATGGCTGCTGACTGTTATCATCTCCATTGGAACCCTGGAATGATCACCTTTATCCTCCTCCTCAGCATCACCAGAGACGACTCAAGAATAACCCAACCAAGCTGTCAGGTGGCTAATCCAAGTGAACCATAATATTTTATACAACAGTAAGGATACCCAGGGAAATAGAAAGCAGAGAAACTACAAATAACTCAATCAGGGATGGTCATGCAAGTTAGAGGAGAAATTCTATTCACTTAAGAATTATTAATCTTTAATACACACAATCATCTAACTTTTTGAGGCTGAACACATAAACCACAATTAAAATATAACACCCTTCTAAGATTGTGTGTGTGTGTGGAGAGAGAGAGAGAGAGAGAGAGAGAGAGAGAGAGAGAGAGAGAGAGAATATGTATATACATATATATGTGGAGATATATATGCATGTATATAATATATATATATATATATATATATATATATATATATATAAAACAAATTTACATTTAGAGAAAAGGAATCAAGTCACCACCTACTCTGCCACTTTGTCACTTTGTATGAGTAATTTCCTGTGTCCTAAATATCCCTTCTATGTAACCTTCAAACAAGTACCTCTTATGTTACCTGCATTATGATTTTTAGAAGAAAAGAAACACTGGTTTTCCAAAACAAATGCAGCTGATACATTTGTTACATTGTTGATACACTGGGAGACTGGGGCTTCAGTCTCCCAATACTAACACTCCAGAAGACTTTACAAAGTAGGGTAAGGCACCCACACAAGAAACTCCCCCTCCATGTAAATTCTCTAATGATTGAGAAAATTAAACAGTTCACATTTGTCCCAATTCTGTGTAAGTAATAATGTCACTGCTGGGAGAAGAAGCACTGAGAATTTTAAAGTAAGACTATTTTTGTGCTGATGTATTTGAGCTATCTGTATTGATATTTTTCTTTTCTCCCCTCTAAGACAAAAGAAAAAAGAAATAAAATCTTTAAAGATGGTTGTCATCTTGATTTCCGTTTTATACATTATCAGTTGTGTATTCTCATGGACAATGTTTGGTCATTAGTCAGCATCTCAATTTCCTTGATACCCAAGTCTCATTCAAGTGTGACAATTACATCTGTCCCCAGTCCATCATGAAACAGTGACTTTGCCTTGAAACCCCATCACAGAAGCAATATAAGAGGAGAACTGGCATTGGATCTCCACAAGAATGACACAAAAACACATCATAGGAAGGGAGCCATTCAATGTGTGCTTCCAAAGTCACTGCAACCTTAACTCAACTTTCTACACCGAGATTGAGGCTGGGGACACAGAAGATGCATCGCCTGGAGCACGTTTCCACAAGTATTGAGAATACAGATCATGTCTTGAGTCTCAGGATATATACTGACTCCCTGAAGATGGGGCTGGAAAATCTGATTAGCCATAGAAGTATTGCTAAACAAACTAGGAATCTGGAGAACTTTCAGGAAACATGAGCAGCAAATGAATTTAGGCCAAGTGTCGTCTATATCCTGAGAGAAATTTCGTGGTCCGCATTGACCACCTGGAAGCCTCTAGGCTCTCCTTTCAAATGCCCCACTATTTCAGCCCATCTGGGTTTCCAAAGATCAATGGGATTGAAGACAAATAACACTATCTGGTTGGATTTAAGGCCCACTTCATGAGATGAAACCCATGCTCAGATGGCCAAGAACCCGAGACTTGGTAGTCTATAGACCAAGGGGGAAACCAAATACTACTGTTTTGCTAAAGGAGCACAGCAAAAAGATGACACAGTCATTTGACAATGCTTTGCTGGTATCTCAAAGCACATAGGATTATCCCCGTCATATTCTTTCCCTGGATGATTCTAATATGCCTGCCCTTGTGGTGGCCTCCCATGGTCTGGGGTGTTTGAATACTTGGTCTCCAGTTGATGACAATGTTTGGGGTGGTTTTAAGAAGTGTGGTGCTGCTGTAGGAAGTATATCACTGACAGAGGCATTGAGATTAAAAGCCTGGACACCGTTTCCAGCTCACTCTCTCTGATCTGTGTCTCTGGTCCAGGATGTGAGCTCTCGGCTTCCGGCCACTGCCGCCATGCCTGTGGCCTCTTGCCATGCTGTCCCTACTGTTATGGACTCTACCCTCTGGGATCAGAAGCCAAACTCTTCTGTAACTTGCCTTGGCCCTGGTATTTCTTCACAACAAGAGAAACATAAGGAACACAGACCTCTTCGCTCCTATAACTTCTGCTCAGATATCATCACAATCTCTACAGAGCCCCTCGAGCTACCAATCAGAGCAGAGTGTTTCTCATTCCATAGTCCACACCACACAGGCCTCTGTTGTTTATACCAAGTGTCCGTTCACGGATATGTTAGCTCATTGGTTTATCAGTTACAGCCTTCCTTAGTCATTTTCTGACTCCTTTGATTAAAAAAATGTGTCAGGTTGGAGGGCAGAAACTTACTTCATCTATTATTTCCCTGTCTTCCACATTTACACACCTGTTACATACAAGGAGTGTTGAAGTTCATTGTGCTTGAATGGAGGCTGAGGCTCAGAGCATCCACCTGAGGTATCTGCTCAGGTTTCTGTGCTCTGCCAGCAGAGAGCATCCTCTATTTAGCTGGGCTTTGCATCCTCCCTTCTGATGCAGCTCTCAGCCCGTTTGATCCCCTTGCTGCTCAAAGACCCTACCTGATCTTCCTTCCCCTCTCCACTGTTGCTTATCAGCCTCTGACTCCTCTGGGATATTGAAGACTGCAGCAGACAAGGAAGAGAGTTCAAAACATTCCTGACTCCCATACTCTTTGGTCCCAGTGCTCGGAGCCTAGGTGAAAAGATTAGCAACTCCTTGCCTCGGTTTCCCTCATGAAAATGGTAAAAAGGGCAACCTAAAGCAATCACTGTGTTTGTTGGATTATAGGGGCTCACCGATGTTTCCAGAATCTGGCAGACCCTGAAACTTGGCAAATGCTAAAGAGTCATAATGACAATCATTCCATACATTTGTGCCCTTAATCAAAATACTACCTTTTATTTAAAAATCCTGGCATGCAGTTATTGCTAACTAGGTATATTTTATTGTCATGAATTATAGAGTTAGTCGGTGACTACTGAGTATGAATTTAATTGTAGTTATGCAGAAACATATAAAATGTTCAATATACTATTTTTATATTGTTAATAATAATGAAATTCCTTCAGAAAAACACTCATGCGATTTTCTCACTTTCCTTTTTGTTGATTTCAATATTCACTTATTTTTTTAGATTCATATAAACATGAATTGTAAAATCATGTATTTCCTTCAATAAAACAACAACAACAACAACAACAAATTTCAGGCATAATATTGCTGTTAGTTGCCACACAAATAATTGTCAAGCCTGGTTTGGTGGCATATGCCAATAATTACAACACTCAGGAGAAGAAAAATCAGCACAGGTCACCAGGATGGCATTGAACTGTCTAGAAAACAAAACAAACACAAAAAAATAGTTCTTGCTTTATCACACATAAAGGAAACAAAAGGGATAGACAGGAAGGATCACACCTACTAACTCAAAAGCTCAAAAAAAAAAAACCCAAAACTTTGTATTATTGATGTTTGGATGAAGAAAGATCTGTGTTTGGAATTCTGTACTTCTGACAGTAAATTCAACTTGAACTTTTTTTTTTAATTCCCAGATACCTTCCAAAAGACCAGGCTTCAAACTTGTCGCAATCTTGGGTAATTTTTCTATCCCTTCAGGAGTCTTTTATCACTATTGGCTGGGAAAGCAAGTGAAATATTGCCTTGTGCTTGACTTTACCTAAATGATAATTCTCAGATCCACTGGATCATTGCCCAGACAACTGAGAATAGAAATCAAGAAAAAAAATGAAACTAAGTGATGCTGAATTCCATCCTGCAGAAACACAAGTGAATATCCAGGTAACACTGGGTGGCAGGGGTGAGAGTCGGGGAGGGGATGAAGAACAAGCCCCCCTGGGGTTTCTTACAGGTTTCACAAGGGTGTGTCACAGATCCACCCTCCAGATTCTATAGGATTCCAGCATCAACTGCTCCAGCTGGCAAGTTATCCGGGATGCCGTAATGTTCCTTGTCCCTCAGCAGCTGGCTCAGCATCTAATTCCACATTTCCCTTCCAAAGGGTTGAGAAGATGTCCTTAGAGACATGTGCACGCTTGCTCCATTAGGAGCTTGAGTCCCCGCTGTCCTTTACAGCACTGGGACTTGTGCCAAATCCCTCTTTTTAGTTTTTTAGGGTCCAGGTTTAAATATTAAGAAAATGAATATTATTCTAATTAGCCTTGAATAGACCAAAGGAAGTCCCTGAATGTAATAGTCGTTGTAATGGGGTTTCTACTCCCTGTGTGTGCATCCTAACCTCAGCCTACAGGGTCGAGCTGTTCTCTTTGCTCTACTCTGTCCTAGCCAACGATTGGATTCTCTTGGATTCGATGGATCTTTTAATATGGGAGAGCAACAGTTTCTGAGATGGACTCTTCCTCTCTAGCTCTGTTATCTGCAAAGCAACCGAAACCCTGTCTTGTGTGCTTTGACTTTACCCAAATGACAATTCATAGGATTGTTTCCTAGATAATGGAGAAAAAAAAATCAAGAAAACAGAGTTAAAGAATAATTTCTCACCTCTTCCTCTTCTTCTTCCTCTTTCTCCTTTTTCTGGAATTGTTCTCAGTCAGCTACTTTCTTTCTTATTCTTGGATGGAAATAACAAATGTCTCCAATTGGGAAAACATATAATTCTCCTCCAAGTCCATCCTGATAGCAAATGAGCCATGGTACAGAAGTCTGTACCTGCAGTGTCCGGGTGACACACTGTGGCTAGCCCTCTTGTATAGTGGTTAAAATCTACCACACTGTTTTCAATAGCATCAGTATAAATAAACCATAATTTTCCAATTAGTCCTTTAATGTGAATCGTGGTGTTTTCACCTTTATTTTTCCCCAGTACGATGGGATGTTAGTGGTTTTGCTCATTCCTCTACATACAGATACTTTTGGTTCTAAGGGCAAGTTCCAAAATATAAGGCCCACGGTTCAAAAGTTTACCTAGTTAACTATCTCAGTTCATGTGACTCTACACACACAACTAAATAAAATTACCATTTTGCCATATAGATAATATGTGTTGTGTCTGTCCGATGGAACATTTGGACAGAAAACTGTTCTTAACGCTGTCAAACAGCGAATGATTATGCTGTGTTTTTCTCAGAACACTCCAACCTAGCTAGAATGTAAAAGATCCCAAATCGAAACCCATCTCATCGTCCTGATAGTTCAAGGATAATTCATGTATATTTTTAGTAGACCATTATTTTTTTTCTCATAGTTGTCTGTGGTTTTTATCTACAGTGCAAATGGCCATCTTTGCAGAGTGGCTTACGGCTTATGTATGGTAACATCAAAGTGTACCGTGGGCATTGGGAGGAACTCTGTGGGTCATTTGTACCACTTAACGAATATTCATTTGTCCCTGAATTTTTATAATAAGCTAGACATATCAACTTTTCCCCTCAGCTTCCTTTCAAATATTCTTTGGGATGGGATTAAGCCCGCAAATGTTCTCTGAGCCAGTGCTCAAATGTACCACACACCGCACAGGTCTCTAGTTTGAAATAGAAGATCGTTTCTGCATTTTTGTACTCTGAATGAATGGTTTATTGACTTATCCCTCTGTTAAAGTTCCTTGCACAAGAACAAAATGTTCTTTTAATAGCTGATATTTTAATATAGAATGTTTTAATATGTACAAAAGGGAATAAAATGGGAGATAAAGAAAACCTCTTATAATTCATTAACCATCAACACATATATGTCCACATAATTCTTCAACAGCCTGTGACATACATATTTGCAGATCTGGAACAGACATCAAGTGACTTCCTTGGGGCCACATGGCAAGTAAGAAGGAAGGAATGCCCGTCACCTATTCCACTTTAAGTCCAGTTCTGCAGCCCACATCTTAAACCCAGCCCAGCTCCAGTTACCCAGAAATCTGACTCACTGACACACATTTTGTCCAGATGATTTTTCCCTTCTTGGGTAGAAACACCACAGCAGCCTGAATCAGCAGTCAGGCAAAATGCACACAAGAGGCTAATAGTCTACCAGCCCAGAATGGCCCTGGACTACTCTTGGCGGCTAATGGGCTACTTCAGGTTTTGCTGAGCTGGCTCCTTTCTGAGTCTGAGGTTGACATTTGTCCCAGAAGCACTCGTGGTTGGTGTCAGGACTACTTTACACGGACAGTTTTTGGTCTCAGACCTCCTCCTGCGATAGAAGATAAGTCTACTCTAGTGTATTTCAACCACGCAAAAACAACAACAACAAACAAACAAACAAACAAACAAATCTCAGGTTTATCTGTTTTAAGAGTGTGGGATAACTTACACTTTCCCCTCTTTTGTTCCCCCCTCCCCCCAATATGAATCGGACTTCTTTGGGGAAGTGAATAGGATTTTTCTTTGTGATATCAAGAAGTCCGATTAGAAATTGCCACAAATATCTCGTGCTTAATAAACTGTCTGTGGAAGGGATTTTAGGAAGTACCAAGCCCATCCTTGCTCTGCTACCATTCCCGGTCCCTCCATGAACTTCAGCATCGACAATCCTAGACATTTTTCAAAAGCAGAGACTTTAAGGTTCATATCAGCTTCAAAGCCCATTTTTTTTCCCACAGTGACAATGAAATATATAGCCTTTTGGCACTGTTGTTGAAGGGGGCTTCTCTGTTCCTGAACATAACAGCTAATGCAACAGCAAAGGGGGGGGTGGTTAGCGCGAGGCATAACTTTGCCCTGGATGGTAAGAGTGGGCATCAGTGGGTACTCTTTGCAAATGGCCAGGCAACCTTTGTGTTAGCCTTTCCACTTGCATTGGGTCTATAGAGGGAATTACAGCCGCCAGAGGAACCCAGAGAGTTTCCATGCTGAGGTTAAGACAAAACCCGCTACCTGCTGGTCCCTCCCCCAGTGTCTGTAGCACAAACCATGCCTGGTTCCCGAAGTAGGCTGCCAAGCTCCCAAGCCACCAAACCCAGACACCTGAAACTGGCTCCACACTGGAAGAGCTGGGGACGTTTGGGGTTGGAAGAAATTGGAAGTGGCTAAAACCTCAGGCGCAGCGAGGGGTATGGAGAGCGGAAGAGACTAAAAACCAAAGGTGCTGATGGTGGGGGGAGGGGCGGCACTGTGCGGCAGAGGCTTCAGGAGCGCTCAGCTCTTCATGGATCTCTGTTGCCCCACAAGGCATCCCGGTTCTTGCACGGACATCCATGACAGGCCCCTGGCTCGCACTCTAACTTAAGAAAGCAGGACACCCAGCAATCAGCTCCACTCCTCTAGCGTAGATGGTTTTAACTGATTAGCCAATTAAGTCCATCCGTCCGGGCTCCATCCTTCCCAGTGCTGCGCTGGGACCCAAGGTACCACTGGCATGCCTAAAAGATGCATCGGTATCCCATGTGCCGACCAAACTCCACGGAGAACCAAAGGGTGCCCAAATACCAGCAAGGAAACCACAAACACCCGAGACAAGGTTTTGGTTCCTCCTGCTAAGACCGTGATGAACAATGCCCGGGACCCTGTGCGCCCTCCCTTCCCAGGGCACTCTCACCATTTGTAGCCTCGTCCGCGCTTGAACTTGAGGGTGAGCACTGTCTCCAGGACCAGCAAGAGGTTGAGCAGGGCCAGCAGCCAGTAACGGTGCTCTTCCTTCACCCAGGTCACTCTCCAGACGGCGACCAGGGAATGCAACAGGAACAGCAGCCGGGTGACCAGGGCCTTGAGCAAGACCAGCCCCTCCATTCTGCCCTTGCGCTCTGCCAGACCGGCGCCTGCGCCCTACCGACCCCGTGGGCAGCACCCTGTGTCCACCTCAGCCCAGGAGTGGGACACCCCTGGGACTGTGATTGCCAGCCCGAGTTCTTGCTCACACTCCCGCGCAAGTCTCCAGTAGGACAGGAGAGCGCCGCTTGCCCCGCCCCTCCAACTTCCAGAGAACTCTTCAAAGACAGAATCCAAAGCCAGCTTCTCCTGGCTGCTGGGCTCTGCAGGCAACTGGGACTGCACCGCCCAGGCTCTCTCGGGGTTATTCTGCAGCACAGCCTATCCTCCTGCGGATGCTGGGGCCCAGCCTTCATTCCTGCCCTCTTTCCCACCCCCAGGACCCCAGGGAGTTCATAAGAATGCCCTCCACCCCACTCCAAGAAGGTAGAGGTGAGCTGATGGCCAAGGTGCGAAAGAGCTTTTTCTATCAGCCCTCACTTTTCTATTTTTTCTTTTTCCCCCCATCTAGATCATTCCCACATTCAGAGGAGCACAACAGGCCCTCGCGATGATTCGAAGCTGGGACTCAGGAGAACCAAAAGAATCTGCTGTCCAAGCAGTTTTAAAACTGACGTGGTGTTTTTTCTTTTCTTTTGTTTTTTTGGGGGTTTTCTAACCACCCCACCACCACCCCCCAACCCCCAGTTTGAAGAATTGAAACTTCCCCGGAACCACGGGTCAACTGACAGCCTGGCCTTCTCAACATCTCATTCAGAGCATGGGTAACTCTAGTGTACTTATTCTTAGCTGGTGGCTCCTGGTCCCCCCACCCCCACACTGGGAGGTGGAGGCAGGGGGATCGCTGTGAATTCAATGCCAGTCTGGGCTACTGTGCAAAACCATAACTCTTAAAAAAAAATTAAAGGAGGTTTGCAGCTTTAGCTTAGTCTTAGAGCTCTTATCCAGCATGGGGGAGGGGCGAGAGAGCTTGTGGGGAGGAGGAGGAAAAGGGGAGGTGATCCATATGAGTAGGTGAGGTACAGCTTTGGAGTTGAGAACTCTTTAGATGAAGACTTGTGACTTAGTTTTCCATCATCAGAGCCAAAGAAAGAACTGAAGTCAGGACTTCAAAGCCCCATGTGTTATTTTTGATTCTTTGTTTTCTGTCCTCCAGGCTTCTTGTTTTTATTTTATTATTATTATTATTATTATTATTATTATTGTTGTTATTAATTTTGCAGATTTTAAAAATTGGATTCAATATCTCAGTGAAATATATGTAGAAAAGCTATGTTTGTAAATTGAGAGGTTATATAGCTAGGAGAGACTATTATAAAAATCGTGAAGTGAACTAAGTTATTGAAATCTTGCCAGGTTTACCTAGGGTCTTCAAAGCTCTGTGCTGCTAATTCACTCTTTGTTTGGTTACAAAGAGCGTTTAGAAAGCTATAGTCCTAGCACTGTGAAGCAGGAGTACTCTCTTGTCCATACAAGTAACTGAAAGAAAAGTCTACAGGGAATGTTATCAGAGATCCATAGAAAGCATCCATAGGGTCATAGGTAGAGAACATAGACATTACAGCCAGGAATATGGAAGGCACTGCTCTTTAGTGTTCAAGACAAGGAAAATCAGCAAGGGAAGAGAGAGCCACAACACTCCTAAGACCTATCAAAGCCTTCAGCAAAAACCAAGCTAATCCCCCTAGAGCCAAATAAGTTAGATTTACTATGGTTTCCTGGAGAAAGACACTCCGTGGAAACTAGACTGGATTGGTAAGAGTGTTAGAAAAGTTTTTAAATGTCAGGAATGACTGATTAGAATGCATCTGGGCTTGATTTAGGTGGTCTTAGTGGTTTTAGGGCTCAGAGATCATGGGGCATCAGATTGGGTGCTCTCGAAAGGGGATTGGCTGTCTCACTGAGCCTAGCTTGGATAGGGCAGTGCTTGGTCATTTGTAGCTTGAATAATAATGTTTTAACTATGCTCACACCTGAGGGTAAAGTGACACTCCTTGTATCCTGATCTACAAGGACACAGAATTTGTCTTCCCTGGTGTGAGGTTTTCTTTGTTCAAGAGGGGGATGTCAAGGCGTGGCTGAAAGAGAAACATCAGTCTCTCCCTGACAGGAACTTCTCTGCCCTCCATGCATGGCAAGGACTCTCCAGAAAGGGCATAAAACAAGGGACACTCAGTATCTCCTAAACATTTTTCTTGGTTCAACTTGGCAGGATCTGAAAGACAAATTTTGTCATTAAAGACACTTTAAAAATTCTCTTTCCTTTCTTCTAACCTCAATTTAAATAGGGAAGAGGCTTTGAGAAATATCTGGGGATCTTCAATAATTGTTTTTAAATGTATAAAAACACTAAGCAATTTAGAATGTCATACAGCTTGACAAAGAGTCTCAGTGTCAATAAGCAGTCCTTTTGGTATCAGCTGGGGTTATCCACAAAATGCAACAGCCACCTCCCATTGGCTTCCCTGTAGCCTTCAGCAGAACCCTCTTCCTTTCTGAATGCAAAGTGAATGCCTTTCTTTCTCAAACTTCCTTTTAAAATACTGTGATTTGGGTTTCAAGGTAGAGCCTTTCCCCAGCTCAAGTAAGAATGGTAACTGCTGGGAGGGAATGCCTGTTCTAAAGTAGTGGTAGACTCCCTGGGAACCGAGAACAGCAGCATCCATCCTCTCAGAGTTGCAAGGTCTTGAATCACTGCCCAGCAACTCCGACCTTGTTGGCCTCCAGCCAAATGTTTCAAGTTGGGAAGGGATTCTATTCACTTCCTTTAATGCTAGGCTAGATACAGGGACCCATGGCTTGTGCTGGACCATTCCCTAGAGGCACGTGTGTTGAAGGCTCAGTCCTTAGTTGATGGTGTTGCTGAGTGGATACAAGTAGCTCTGACATAAATGGTAGGTTGTTGTGTATGGACACTTGACTGAGTCGACCTCTGGAAGATAGCAGCAGTGGCAGAAACTTGGGCCTGATTTGAAGATGTGTCGTGGGAAATGAGATTAAAGCAGTATCAAGTCTCCACTCCCTGTTTCCTGTCACCTACGGATGAGTGACATAAACCTGCTTTACTCTGTTTTCTTTATAATATTCTTGCCATGGACTTGAAGTCAGTCAAGCAATAACAAACGTTCTGAAACCATGAGCCAATTACATCATTCTTCCCTTACGTAGCTCACGTTGAGTATTTTGTTACAGTGAGGAGATAGTCACTCACCAGGCCACGTCACCAGGCACCACGTAGACTACCAGTTGCCTGCCATTCAGCCACTTCCCACAATCCTTATACAATGAGTACTTTAATGTAGCATTCCAGGTTCTTCAACATGGGATTCTGGGTAGAGCTGTTTGAGCAGACACGGAGTGGAGGGCAGAAGGTATGTTGGCTGACACATGTAGAACCGTTCATATCTTTGTTTACATGCTAACATAAAATACTTGTCATGGTGCAGGTATCCCTGCCTCTTGCTTCATTCACTCTGGTATGTGATTGTGAAGACATCTGGGTGTTTATGTTAGGGATATAGTCCAAGGTTACATATCCAGCCAGAGGTTACCAAAGGGAGAGGTTGGTCTCAGAAGTCCCATTCCTCTGGAGTGGTAATATCTCCGTTCCTCCCTTAACTTCATGTGCATACTATTTAGATATCATTTTGCTACATAAATGTGTGTCAGCATGTGCTAGGCAATGATTGAAAAGTCAATTACTTTCTGATGGTGCACGTCTATTCCCCAGAGGAATTAGTCTCAATCAACACCCTTTATTAACACTTTTTCTGGTGGCTACAGTTACACCTTTGAAATATATTTTATGTTCTTACAGTCTAAATTCTGATTTTCTTTGGTCATTTCTCCATGACATTTACTACCTTTTAGAATGTGGTCATGGTTAGATTTAGCTGTCCACCTGACGTACCTAAGAAGAGGAAATCGAGGAATTTCTCCATGGGTGTAGCCTGTAGTATGTTTTCATGATTACTGATATAACCCAGTCCAGTCCACTGATGGCAGTGCCATCCCTAGGCAGGTGGACCTTGGCTGTCTAAGAAAGACAACTGAGTAACCCGGGGGAAGCAAACCAATAAGCAGGGTTCCTCCCTGGTCTTGGTGTCTTTCCATGGACTATATATATCTATACCCTGGAAGCCAAATAAAGCCTTTTATCCACAGGAGACACTGGTTCTGCTCAGTGTCTAATCATGGCAACAAAACCAAACTGGACAAGTGCCTTATTTCATTTGTCTTTTTACCTGTACTCTGATGGCACTTCTGAACTTCACCTCCCACATGTCTACCTCTGTCTTTTGACTTTTATTAAAGCTTCAGCAGTGAAACTTGTCAATTTATTTCAATTTGTGAAAAGCTATTTAATCGTGAATTGATAGTTTTCACACTGGCTTATTTTTGCTGGGTGTAGACTAACACCCTTTAAACTATTTTAACAATGTAATTGGCAGCTTTTAAGTAATTCTGTCCCCCTGAATTATTTCCTTCGATTGCTCACATTATTCAATCTCATGTTTCAATGTCTGTGTTTCCTAGTTGATATATTCTCAAAAAACCGAGGGTGCTCTCCGAAGACACTGAAAATGTGTGTCTGGGTTGACCACAGGATTAAATAAGCTGCTATCGCCAGCTTTTAACATCAACTGAATTGGAATTAGAATCATTTAGGAAACACACATTTAAGTGCATGTGTGTGGGCAATTTCAGAGGAGTTTAACAAAAGAGGGAAGACCTACGTCAATGGTAGACAACACCATCCCATAGGCTGTAATCCAAGACTGAAGAAACAGGGGAAGAGGGTGGCTGACCACTGGGCTTCCTCTCTCTCGGTTTCCTGGCAACCATCTCATGTTCCTCTGCCCGATTCCCACCAAGCTGATGTACTGTTGCTCCCCAACTATGAAGGGGGATTCTTTTTCTACCTTATGTTACTTATGTCCGATGTTTTATCACAGCAATGACAGTGATACACAGGTAGAGATACAGATACAAATATGGATGATATAGCTGTAGCTGTAGATATAGATTAGCTATAAACTAGATATAGATGTAGATGAAGATATATAGAATGTTAATTCCAGAGTAGTTTAACAAAAGAGAGAAGACATACATTAATTGTAGACAATACCATCCAAAAGACTGGGTCCATATATATGTATGTATATGTGTATATGTATGTCAGATATGTTGACTGACACATGTGGAACCATTTATATCTGTGTTTACATACTAACGTGGAATATGTTCCATGATACAGGTATCCAACCCTGCTTCATGCTATCTTCACCCTGTTATGTGATTGAGAAGATGTCTGTGTGTTTGCAGTGGGGATACAGTCCGAGATTACATCTCCATCTAGAGGTTACCGAAGGGAGAGGTTGGTCTCAGAAGTCACATTCTTCTGGGATGGTAATCACCATTATGTAGATAGATAGATAGATAGATAGATAGATAGATAGATAGATAGATAGATAGATAGACAGACAGACAGACAGATAGATAGAAGATAGAGATTTATAGAGAGAGACAGAGAAAGACAGAGAAACACACACAGAGAGAAAGGGAGACAGAGAGAGAGAGAGAGAGAGAGAGAGAGAGAGAGAGAGAGAGAGATTGCTCTTTGTCCATTGTATGAGCTATGGTTCTAGATAGAGGGACATGGACTTGTCAGACCCATTTTCTTTCAGAGTGCCATGAGGAGGAGCAGGCCTTAATGTATAGAATGGGTGCCTCACAGGTGTGACTCAAACCATGGTTCTCCTCTATAGCCCTCACACCAGCTGTGGCTTCAGAGAAGGTCTGCGTCTACCCACAGTGACAGTGATACTTCTATGCATCCTCTACAGCTTCACCTAATTCAAGATCTGTCTCCTGCTCTTTCCTCTAAGGACTGCTCATGTTAGTTTGAGGGAATCGTTGATGGCACCCTTGAGGAAGGAGACAGAGATGATTGACAGTTTCTATTGCTCTTGATCCAGCCACTGAGCAAGCTGACACCACTGCTGTCTGCTTCTGCTGGGTGTATGGTGTCAGCTTCCCCAGTGTCCTCAGGAATGCAGCTGAGCCCCATTCACTGTCTCAGCGATCTTATTTCCTCTGACTTCTCCACTTAATGGATCGACCAATGTTGCGTCCGTCTGGGAGTTCTTAGAATTCCTTTCTCCAGTTCCTCTGGGTTTATGAACTTTTTCATTTTAAAGGTAGAGTCTTGGGTTCCTCGTTCACAACCTAGAACATAAAGCAAGCAGATTTATTTACTATCTTAAACTGCGTGGCTTAAATGCAAGACATGAACACAGAGCTATACCAGGAAGTTTATGATGGAAGAGAAGAGAGCAATGAGAAGCTTATCATCAATCGTAGTGACTGTTTTTCTTTAAAAAAAAGAAAGCAAATTTAAATGTAACTATCAATAAATGGATACATACTTTGAAAGCTAGTAAAGGAGACAAATCTAAAAGTTCAGGTGAAGATCTAGATGTGTCTGACTTCTACCTGCCGTCTCCAAGTTGGTTCTCTTTCCCCTTAAGTGATGAGCCTGAGGTCAAGTCACTTCATTGGATTTTTGATGCTACTTTCTTGTCTATGGTTAGGATTAAAGTGTCTCCTTTGAAAGGGTCCTTAGAAAAATCCCCAGAATATAGACACTTAGCAAATATTTGCTAAGTGAACAAATGGAGTTATCGCAGGGGTTGAATGAACAGCACACAAAGCCTACGTGTCAGCCCGCAGAAGCTGTCACCACTAAATTTTCTTTTAATGCCAGCTTCTTGTGGAGGTAAAAAAATAAATAAATAAAAGCAATAAGTGTCATTCCTGTGGTTATATGAGCTTAATATCTTATTCTGTCATGTGAAGCAAAACCATCCTACAGTCGCATCTTCTGTGATAAGTAATACTAAAATTGCTAGAGATTTTGCTACTCTTGTGAGACACACTTCCCACAACAGCAGAGTGGCTTAATTAGTCTCCAGATCCACATGGCTAGATTTGAACCCTGGATAGGTTGTAGTTGAGCAGTACTCCCTCAGGTGTGATATTTAAATCCTAATGCTTAGCGTCTCAGAATGTAACTATATCTAGAATAAGTCATATTGTGTCCTTGCCCTGCATTGTCATACCTCATAACGATACACACAATAGATTCACTGTGATGCTTTTAGACATGTGTACAACAGGCACGAGGATACTCTCCATTACTCTCCTGGATACCCATCACCCTGTTCCCCTGACCACTTTACTCCTCCTATGTACATACTATCTTTTTACTTCTTCACATTTGACATGTGAGAGGAAACTCATGATTGTCCCAAGGCTTGCTTATAAAAACTCCAGTTCCATGATTTTTTTTTCCTGAAAATGTCCTTGTCTAGTTCTTCCTTGTGAGGAACAGGGCTTTGCAGTCTGTAATATTTCTACCCGATGCTTCCAGTATCCATTCATCTCTTAGGGGGTAGGGGGCACCTGAAATGATTCCAGAACTTGGCTGCCATCAACAGTGCCATGATCAACATGAGTGAGCTTGTGTTTCCCATCACATGGTGCGTTTGACACCTTCAGGTACAATCTCAGGATGAGTAAAGCTGGATGTCATGATTGGGATGCGGAGAAACCACCATATTGGCTTCCATAGTGGCAGTACTAGTTAACAGTCCTACCAACAGTGCAGGAAGGTCCCCTCCTCCATCCTTGTCAACATTCCTTATTTATTTGACTGTTTTTCACTCCGTGATCACTATTATGACTGAGGTGAGATGGGATTATAATATAATTGTACTTTGCTATTCCCTGATGACTAAGGATACTGCACTTTCCCCTCGGGTATTCACTGACTGTTGACATTTCTTTTGAAGCATCTCTTTATTTCATTGGCCGCTTTATTGGTTGGGTTACATGTTCTTTGTGTTCTCAATATTTTGAGTCCTTTATACATTTGAGATACTCAGTTTATGTTAAATGAGAACCTGGCAGAGTCTCTCCCATTCTGTAGCCCATTAACTCTCTGTATGTTGTTTCTTCTGCTGTGCAAAGACTTTTTAATTTGACTCAGTCAATTGTCAGTATTTTTCCATATTTTAAATCCATTAGTGTCTCATTCAAAAAGTAATTGTCCAAATCTATATGCTGAGGCATGTTTTTCTATAATAACATCAAAGTCCCAGGCCTTGTTTTCAGGTATTTGTACAAAATCAGAAAGATGGGCCCAGTTTCAATTCTCTACATATGGTTTCTTCCGCATCAGTTTTAAAATTAAGATCTTGAGAAACATGATTACGTCAGAACATGACCCCACCTTAGTTATTTGTGTTACTCTTACACAATACTAACTATCTATTCATGTCTTATAATTTTGGGTACTGGGAAAGTCCCAGGCTCTGACAGGGCCTTTGGTCCAATAAACAATCTACTTTCTGAAAGACAGGACAGAATATCACGGAATTACAGAGAGCAGGAGGGCAAAACAGACAAATTTCCTTGTCAATTCACTGTATAGGGACCTGACCCATTCATGATAGATGAGTGAAGACCCACTTCTCAAATAGTATCATATGTATTTCCTGAATTTGGTAGAGAACACACCCACAAGAGCAAAGCCACTATTGTCTAAGTTTTAATCCAATCTGATCGGTGTCCTTAAAAATAAAAGGAAATTGGGACCTATTGATTCCAGAAGAATTAGCTTCAAGAGAATAGACATGGAAGTTAAAATAAGAAGGTAGCTCTCTCTGCAAGCCAAAAAGAAAGGCCTCAGAGTAAGCTGAACCTGTCAGGTCTGGTTTTCACTCTGGGACTTTTAGCCTCCAGAATGTGGGGGAGTGAATTAGTATTAGGTAAGTCACATAGTCTGTGACAACCATCTTTGGCTCTAGTTCTAGGAGATACAATTCCCTCTTCTGGCCTCCGTGGGCACTTCATGCACATGATATGCAGACATACATCCACGCAAAGCACCCATATACATAAAGCATCACAGTGAATCTATTGTGTGTATCGTTATGAGGTATGACAATGCAGGGCAAGGACACAATATGACTTATTCTAGATATAGTTACATTCTGAGACGCTAAGCATTAGGATTTAAATATCACACCTGAGGGAGTACTGCTCAACTACAACCTATCCAGTGTTCAAATCTAGCCATGTGGATCTGGAGACTAATTAAGCCACTCTGCTGTTGTGGGAGGTGTGTCTCACAAGAGTAGGATTGTACTGTGGGCATGATGTTATTGTGCACTATGTAAAGATTACCCTTCAAGTGTTGACTCTTATAACCCCTATCTGGTTACAACTCTTACTCTGAGAGTCTCCTGTCTCAATGTTGTGTAAACATTGCTCCCCAACCATTCCCTGATTGGTTAATAAAGCTAGCTGATCAGCCAGTGACAGAGCAGGGGAGATAATAGGCCTGGACTTCCTTCCAGGCGTGGGAGGAGACAGGAAGTGGTGATTCTCCACCAGAAGAGAGTCCAAGAGGCGTGACCAGAAAACACCCGGAGCTCACAGATCCATGTTAGTACTGAAATGCAAGTATCATGAGGATTTTGCCTGGGGTGGAGGTAGCCAGATTTAGCTTGTAGAGTTAAAACTAGTGTAACACTGCTCAGTTGTTGTGCTCTGAAAACTTGTTAAATATGTCACTAGCAATGCACTAGTGGGATTTAACCTACAGTTTTTTGAGCATGAATTGAGATCATTTAGCACAAAGTCTGCCTCCCACTAAGGTCTAAATATATTCACTATTTTTAAAAGCTAAGAGTATTAATTTGTATGACAATAATATATATATGTATATGTGTGTGTGTGTGTGTGTGTGTATTATACTGATAATCACAATAATTGCTTTAGTTGGAACCAGCTATAGAGATGATCAGCAAGTTCTGCTTTCTCTGTGATTCAACAGTAAGTACCTCTGTTACACAGACATATTGTAGTCTTTTGAAGTCACAAACCACTTTTCTTGATGTGCCAATTGCCTATTAAATTACCTCTAGTGTCAGATCAAAAAGCAGCCATGGAAGATGGTGCAGTGGTTAACAACACTGGTTGCTCTTCCAGAGGACAGGGTTTGATTCCCATCACCCACAAGGCCTCTCACCACAATCTGTAATTCCAGTTCCAGAGCTTCCAATGCCTTTCTCTGGACTCTTTGGGAATATTGTCCACAGACACACATACACGTACACGGGCAACACCCATATGCCATATACATATACACATACATATACACATACAATGTAAATCTTAAAAAGTTTTGAAAAGTGTCCATGAATCTTGAGGCACATAAAAGTTTGACACAAAATTAACACCTTGAGAAAAGAAAATTTTATTTTAAACATGCATTTAAATTGAGATGTTTAGTTGTATAGTTCACCATTGACTACTTGGTTGGCTGATTGGCTATTCTGATGTGGAATTTTTCCAAAGCTGCTCACAGGTACAATATAAAAAACACAAGAGGGATTATCACACCCTGCATGTAGCTAACCCTGGTAATACAAGGATGGTTAGCACTGGGAAGCACTGCAAGATATTGGTTACTATTTATATGTCTATGTCTATGTGTCTATGTCTATGTGTATGTCTATGTCTATGTCTATGTCTATGTCTATGTATTTGCAAGGAGGTAGTTAGAGTATGGGACAACCAATATTTCAAAGCACTTTCTCCTGCCTCAAGGTCCTTATTGTAACGTGGAGCTAAACCAAACAGCTTTGTCCCTTCCATGATAAGTAAAGGAATCAGCCCAGGGACTGATAAGAAAATCATGTGTTCACAGAGATCAAGGTTAATATCTCTGGTACTCAGACATATGACTCATGCCCATCCATGCTGGATGAATGGCATTGACCCCAAAAATTATCATTTCAGCCTTACCATGAGAAACACATCAAAATCAGATCAAGGACTCTCTTGCTGGGTGTCCTTCTAAAACCTTTTAAGCCTCTGGAAAACCGCTTGAGAGGCCCCCTCCAAAAAAAAAAAAAAAAAAAAAAAAACAGTTAAAACAGAAAAGACACAGCTAGTCCCTGTCATACTGCATCTAGAATGTGACTCTGGAACACAGAAATGGCATTGCTTGTAAGAACTAGTGAAACTGATGTGCAGTGGCGAGAGGTTGATTAGTAGAGTAAATAACAAATCAATATTGGCTCCATATGGGAGGGAAATGCAGCATGATAATGTGAAGTGTTGACCTGAAAGAAAATTTGAGTAAAGGAGCATGAAGAAATGTTATAGGTTTTACAAAATTTCTGTAAATCTAAAACTATTATCAAAGTTAAAATACAGTCTTAAAAATGTTAATCCTTTGAGACACAAAGCAAAATAAGTGGACAGGAATGTCAGAGAGCTTTGTGGGGAGGAAGAGGCTGGTGGGGGAGGCAGAGAGATGGAAAACAGCCAGTATGAGGTCAGTATGCATTATGCACATGTGAAATTATGTGTCAGAAGAAAGTTCAATTAATTCAGTGTATTAAGTGGTATAAATAAAATAAATAAAATTTTCCGCTGGTTCGCTAAAATATTGGTCCCAGGATCAGGATGCTAATGCCAATGGATGCTTAAAACTGTCCCACAAAATACTGTGTTTATATTCTTCATCACGCACATGTGAATTCCTGCTGTGTACTTTCCAATCTTCCATAGGTCGCTTATAATTTCTAATCCAAAGTATCTACAATGTGCAGTGTGACTGCATGCATGGTCATGGGAATAATGGCGAGGAGAATGTCTGCCCACTTTCTGTGCAGATGAAATTCTCATCTGTGGGTTCAATTACAAAGCACTAGCACAAGCTGAAGGGTAAAGTCCCTGAAAATGCTCCAGGGAAGCTGAGGTCCCTGACCTGGCAGGAGCACAGCAGGGACTCCTCCCTGCTGACACACTTCCTGTAGACTCATCAGGGTCCTCCACAACATGGATATTTTAAGTTTTGCTTCATGGAAATTTACACAGTCTTAAATTTGGGGTTCACAATATATTAACTCCACAGATAAAGAACCCCTGGATAGGAAGAACAAACTCTATACAATTTTACTTGATTATTTGATTTTATTTGAAGTCAACTTAAAGGTAAATTCTTGTCTTTAGGAGTTGTCAAATCAAATAAGTATTATGTAGTACAATACTTCTAGATTATCAGATTTGATTTTGATATTTTTCCATGGGCAGACTCTCTGTGCTGCTGTTCTTATTATTAGTAGTATTGTTGTTGTTATAATTATTGACTAAACTAGTGCCTTCCTTTGGCAATGGCCACAGAGTTTACATAGTCTATCCTTCCAGCTGAAACACTAAAGGGTATTTGATAAAAGTAAAACCCTGTGTTTTGACAGCACTAAGAATGTGAATTAAAACATCTGTTCTAACACATAAAGTCCTAGAAAAATTGATATTATGTATATCTGTATTTTAATAAAAGGCACATGCATATGTTTTTAATTAAAAATAATAATAATAAAAAGGTATGAGAGACTGAGATATTCCTGCTGTGGACCTGTTCATCTTGCTTTTGTTCCTGTTACTTTGGTTGGTTGGTTGAAGTGCTGGGGGAAGAAGTTGGGGCCTTGTGGATGCCAATAAAGCTCTCTGTCACTGAACCATATACCAGCTCGTTGGTCTGCTTAGGTTTTGATTTTAGTCCAGGCTTCTAAGGGAATATAGCCCGGCATGGTTAAGAAAGAAAATGTGATTATTTTTTTAAAGCAGATAAGTAAAACTATGCCCTTATGGGACCAGACTTTCACTAAGCACCAAGTGAGTAGAATCTAGCTTCTCACACCAAGGACCTCACAACAGGAATCAGACAACCTGATTTATGCCATGGAGTCACTGAGAGAAGGGTACATATGAGTTCTAGGACAATGGCCAACCCAACTGTGAGACTAGCCTTCAAAACCTCAAGAACAGCAACGAGTTGAGAAGACTTAGAAGATGAAAGAGGAATTAAGCACATGGAGGGAAAGGGGAGGAGGGGGGATGGAGAAGCGACACCGTGTCCTCTGTGATTCCAGGGAGGAAGGAAGGGTGCGGGTTGAGATAAAGCAAAGACTGAATTGAGGCAGAAAGTTGGCATGAATCAGTTGTGATGACCTCAGTCATCAGATTGAAGTAGGACACGAGGTTGTTATGGGAAAGTGGGCATAGGGACTGAGTGGGAAACAAAGGAGCTTGGGTAAGATTTGATTTTGACTCTAAGGACCAGAAAGCTGAGTCAATGCAAAGGGAGACAAGAGGCCAGTGGAGGATTCTAATCTGGCATTAGCACCATCATATAAGGTTGTACCATTTCTTCCAGTAGCCTGCAGTGGTCCAAGGGGAGAGAAGAGGAAACAACGGCTCAGCAGTGCCTAGGATTTCACCTTCTTACAGGCAGCAGAGAACAGGGCCTTGTGTGTGTGTGTGTGTGTGTGTGTGTGTGTGTGTGTGTGTGTGTGTAAAAGAGTTAAAGAGATCCAAGATGGCTGATGGCAACAGGTCCAATGTCAGTCTTAAAGTATTCAATATGTCAGACAAAAAATAAAATGGGGCCAGGGGGGGGGGTGAGAAATTCAGCGAATTGGAAGACAATAGAGACATCAAGGAAGTCAGGTTTTTATTATGCTGAAAGAAAAGTGAAACCTCTTCAAGCCAGATTTGATAGAAGGGGATCAAAAAGTCTGAGCACGGATGGCTGGGGTGGGGGCTGGAGGAGTGAGCTTGAAGATGATCCCAGGTGAAGAGAAGCAAGGGACATTAGAAACCAATGCCCAGCTGGAGGGCTGGCAATTGAAAGTGCTCGTTGCTCTTCCAGTGGACCTGAGTTGAGTTCCCAGTATCCACACTGGGCAGCTCAGAGCCACCTGTCACTCTGGCTTTAGTGGACCTGGTTCTCTCTTCTGGCCTCTACAGGAACCCGCACACATGTGGTATAGACACACAAAGAGACTACATGTATACACTAAAATAAAATGTAGTTTAATTTAATCTTAAAACATCTGGTGCCACTGATCCCAGGTGAGGATAGAACCTCAAATAGGAAGACAAAGTTTGGAACAGATACCTAGGTGGAGGATAGCTTGAGAACATAATAGAAGCTTCTTTTTTTTCTTCTCTAGTGTCTGGACTGGTTTAAATTCCAAGTAGGAGTATACTAGGAGCCCCTTTCCCCATATCTTCCCCAGCACTTATTTTTATTTGCTTTCTTGAGGACACCATTTCAACTTTGGTGAGATGGACTCTCAGAGTAATTTTCATTTGCATCTCTTCCAAGGGTGGTGAAGTTAATCATCTTTCATGTGATTATTTGCCCTCCTGCTTTATCTTTGAGGGACCGTATGCTCATTGAATTAGCCCATTCATGAATTTCGTTGCTTAATTGGTACTTACATTGTTTCCTGAGTTCTTTGTATATTCTCGATTCATCTTCTCTGTCAGATAGATAGAAGTTCTCCCATTCTGTGGGTTATTTCTTCATGATGTTATCTGAAAGGAAATAAAACTTGAGACCTGTGATTCATGTAATGTATGTCAAATAGCCCAAAGAGTTGTTTGTGAGCTTTGAAACCTGAGCTCCGCCGTTAAAATACCTCTTGTTGTTACATCAAGGTGTTATGTTCTGTTCGTGATTCTTGGGTGCACGCAGAATCGGGAGTTGAGTGGGGGTTTCCCCACTAGGTTCTTTCAGTCAACCATGTCACAAAGATACGTGCACAGTGGCATTTTTGTGGCAGTTTGGTTAGGTGCGCATCGACAGAGGAATACATACAGCTATAGTTTATGTACACATTGAATGCTTTACAGATATGAGGATGGAGCGACATCATTTGCAAGAAAGCAGATGCAACTGGAAGAAATTGTGTTGTGTCTTACAGACAACAATTTTCTTTCAGTCATGGGTCAGAGATCTGACATGTACACATGAAATGCTAATGCACAGGTAATGTGAAAGTGTAAATGAAACCATCTTGAAACCAAGAGAACGAATGTGAAGAAGGACAAGAGACGGGAGGATGTAGGAGAGCTCAGGAGGAGCTTATTATAAATCAAGCTTATTATATATCAAGCTTACTATATATGTACATAGAAAAGACCTTATACAACCCAGAACAATCAACTTTCAATAGGGTAGACACTCCATGCCCTGGCATTTAGAGTCACTCCTGGTGCAGAACTATACAAGACTGAGGTATGAGGAAAAATAGCCAGGAAGGCTGATGAGGTAACTCAATGCATGGCTTAGTGAACACAAATCTGGACAAAGCTAACTAATAACAAGAAAGCATTTAATTTGGGGAGTGATTTCCATTTCAGGGGGTAAGTCTGTGACCATCTTGGCAAACATCATGACAGGAGGCAAGCAGGTAAGGCTCTGGAGCAATTTCTGGGAGCTTATATCTGATCCCCACACAAGAGGTAGAAAGAGAGAGACTCTGTTTTGGGCCTCTCCTGGTGGCAAACATTTCCCAGAAAAGGCCATATCTCCTAATTTTTCCTATGCAATTCACAAGCTGAGAACCAAGGATTCAAATATATGAGCCCATGGTGGTCATTCTTATTGAAAATACCACAGTGGGTAAAGGTGTTTGCTGCCAAAGCACCTCCCCAACTTTGACCCCTGGAACCTACCCACATGGTAGAAATGGAGAATAGACTCTTGCAAGTTGCCCTTCCATGTCCGTGCATGCACATGCACACTGGCATGATCACATGTGTTAGATAAATAAGTATTAACCAAGGCAGGGATATGGGTTGGGGATAACTTCTGATGAGGGATCGCTGGTTGCAAACAGGAAAAAAACATCTGCCCAAAAGCCTGACATAAGCAGGGAAAGGAGCAACACTGAGTGAGGGTCTGGGCCTACTTCACTTGTCAAGCTGGCAGGCTAGTCTCAGTGCAGGCTATGATAACGTTTGTAAACCTCCCCTTTTATGGATTTACTCTTATTGTTTTTTAATGCTGTATATCTATGTGACACTGCCCATGTGCTTAGGTTCCTGTGGAAGTCAGTGGCCTCAGATTTCCCTGGAACTGAGGGTACTAGAAGTGGGGAGCTGCTGGGAGCTGATGTCCAATCCTCTGCTGGAGCAGGAGGAGGTTCACCAGTGAGCCTTTGGTGGCCAGAAGCATAGGCATCGAGGCAAAGCTCTCAAGTGAGCCCAGTCGAGTTTCTGAATCATATGGCTCAAGGCTTGGATGGAGTTCATTGAGCAAGAGCCATGTCTGAGATCTATGGCATCTTTAGATCTATCATTATGTCTAACATGCTGGTTATATTTATAAAACAGAGCTGTAACAACATCTGGAACCTTTACATAAGAAATTAAGGTTGACTTGCATGCCAGATCGATTTATATTCCTTGATAAGATGGCAAAGCAAAGATTTATTTTACTTTGCACTCTCATAAGTAAGATTATTATTCATACTTCATTTTTGCAAATTGGTGGTAACCCAACTGCAGTCAAATCAAGAGCTCACATGCCAAGTTTTGGTCTGAACAAGTTTTGTATCCAATACACACTTGGCCACAAAAAAAAAAATGAGGAGATAGAATAATAGAAAAGAAAATGTTTTGCTTAGTCTGAGGTTTAAAATACATATGAATAGGGTCCTTGTGGGGTATGGCTAGTTAGTATCTGCTAACCCCTGATGTATTTTACTGTCTATTTGTGATTTTCTCCTCATGTTTAATATCAACAGCTGTTCAGTAACATAGTGAACCACATGGAACAAAATTTATAGATATCAAAGACAAAGCCAGAAAATTACTCTATTCTTGGCACTATTCCTTCCTGGGAAAGCACTACATATTTTCTTTCTGTTGATGCTGTGTTTAATAAAGTTATGTGATTGGTTAGATTTAGGTTGAGCCTAGTGTGTTTTGTTTTCTTTCTTTATGACTCAGTGACAAAAAGAAACACAAAACCTTCTGCTGGCTTTAATCACACAATTCTTTTTTTCTGTGTAATTTGAACAAAAGAAAAAATAGTTGAGAAAATATTCTCAGAAGGATTCTTGCTCGGAGTGGTAGGTGGAAGGTGAGAAAGGATTGAGAGGAAAGTAGACTAATTCAGCATATTTTCTACTCTTGACATTTTTTTTTATTTGATGCTGCTCTTCCTTGCAATTCACTCTTTTCTGAAGTGTTCATCCCCATGGTCTAGAGTTCTATACAGGAAAAAGAAAAAAAGAACTGCCCATCATTCTGACCATTAGGGCTTACCATACTGAAAGACATGCTGAAAACATCTTAGGAAAGCTAATTGAGATGAAACTGTGCTCCCATTGTTAACAGCAATGATTCATACTCCATATGTTCAACTCCACCAACATCTCTGTGTTACATGGGACAATCACCATCTAGATGTGACCTTTATAGAAGAGGCTAGCCCATAGGATCAGTCATTTGGAGATTACCATGATGCATGTGCCTCCTCTGGTCCTCTGGTGCCTTATGGAAACATTGGTCATGGAAGAATTCTAGAACCTTCGCTAGAAGAGTGAATCTTTGCTGAATTTCCCAAGTCAGCCAGGACAGTGAATGAGAAGGAAGAGTGGCCTTAGCTGCCTGGAAGTTTCCCAAAGGTGTCTACCTCCAAAAGATGTTTCCTAAGTTTTGGAAACTTATAAACATTTTTTAAAGTTTATTTATTTTTAATGTATGAGTGTTGGCCTTCATGTATGTATGTGCATTCAGTACTTGCTGAGGCCAGATGAAGTCACCGGGTTTCGTGGAACTGGAATTACAGATGACTATGAGCCAGCGTGTGGGTGCTGGAAACCCAACCCCGTTTTCTGCAAGAACAGCAAGTGCTGTTAGCTGCTGAGGTGTACCTCCAGTGCCAGGTGTAGAAACATTTAATTCAAGATAAACCCATCTTAACAAAGTCATGTGTACACCATGCAGCATTCCTAGCAAACTCTGTTACACAACAGACTCATACTTTTAAGGAACTTTGACATGTGCTATCATGAGATCTGAAGAGATGCTGTGAGATGAAAGGGGATATATTTCATTCCCGTTTTACAGAGGGAGGAATCTAGATGTCACAGCTGACAAATGATTCCTTCTAGGCCATGTGGCCTGTGCATCAGAAAGTTCAGAAGACTCTTTTCTTCGTCTTTTGAATATTGTGTAATCACTCAAGCTTCTGATTCACACAAGGAGTCATAAAACTAGAAATGATGGCTGAGATTTTTCTGATTTCTAAATTTTGCAACAACAGGATGACAACCATGACTAAGTAGGCAAGAGTCACAATGCACATGAACAAGTAAGGAGGAGTAGACCGCTGGCTTTGGAGATTCACATCTGCATGAGTCAGAGTTCCCAAGAGAAACTGAATCAACCACAATCCACTTTCCACATCTAGATCCAGTTTGACACTGAGAAGGACTGAGAGGGATCCATAGAAACAAGAAATAACTGTGAGTCTCAGTTCTTTGACCTCCAGAACAGAAAGACGTTCTCCTTCAAAAAGACAGACAGACAGGAGGAATCTCTTCTTCTCTTGGAGGAAAACTCAGCATCTTCCATTCACATCTTTGATTTGCTGCATGAGAACTTCACACACTGTGGTCCAGCGCTAATCTCATCCAAATTCAGACTTGCAGAGATATGCAGAACAATGGTTGGATTCTTGGGTATCCTGGGGCCCACCCAAATTGACCACAGACACAACTCTTATAATTTTTCTCTTCTGAACTTACCTACCATCCCCATCATACACCTACAGTAATCATATATAATCAGCAAGTGAGAAAAAGAAAAACACCATGCTCCTATACCAGACTACATCTATCCTATGTATAATTAAAAATTAGGTCTTTCCTCGGAAGATGATGTAAAGTATTTTGCTTCTCTCCTGACATCTCATCAGAATGTAATGCCCTGAATTGAGTCCATCACTCTATATTCATATATGAAAGCCTCAGACCCGACCGTATCTGAAGACAGGGGCATTTGCAGGTCACCGAGAACAGATGGATGTATAGAGGTAAAGCCTTAGCCCAGGAAGACTGGCTTTCTTAAAGAAAAAGGCAGTGCGAAGTAGAGGGGGAAATGCCCACATGGAAACATATCCAGAGGTAGCCTTTTAAATCCGGGGGCACAAGGGTCACTAGGATATAATCTGCTGGGACTTCGTCTTGGAATGTCAGGCCTCTAGAGCTGAGAGAGAATGAATGTCTACTGGTTATGTTACAAAGTCTAATTTGGCCTCCTGATCCTAGATGAAAGCTTAAAATATTTGTTATGATCTCAGAGGACAAATGTTAGTTTTAAAGCATCAGTCCAATGGTGGGTATGTGCTCATTATTTTGATTTCTCTCTTCAATTCACATGCTGGACCTAGATCTTAAGTGAAGCTCTTCTTTAAAAAAAATCAACCAGACAACATATTTTCCTGATGTTTAGAGAGTTGGATCATAAATTCCTCAATGTCTTGGGCAAGATTCCATATTATGGTTTCAAAACAGTATGTTGGTGTCACCAGTCATAGGGAGGGAGGCTGAAAAAAAGAATAAACAAACAATTTTGAGTACTGTGGTGATTAATATAATTATCAAGTTTGTGCAATCCAGAAACATTTGGAACGCAGGTCACTTGGCATGAAAGTGATGAATTGTCTTGATTAGGTTAATTGAGTGGGGGGTGGGGGGCAGGAAGAAACGTCCACTATGGGTGGCTCCA